>NC_059202.1:16253099-16553099 GCF_020615455.1 Coregonus clupeaformis | reverse complement strand
CCTAACATGTCCCTAGGTTACCTGGCTCCTGGCAGGGGGACAGACCCCACTGGGCTGGATTACCTGGCTCATCATGGCCTGAGTCTGAGCAGCAGCATGAGTAGCAGCATCCCACACTACCAACACTGTACTTAAATACACCAAAATATGACAGGGTTATTATTCTAAACATTCATGTGTGTTGCCCAAATAATGCGCTAGCTGGGGAGTTTCTTAACCTGTTAGTATCCTTTAACTTTGTGCTACATGCCACAGGGCCTACACACAACAAAGGCCATCCTCTTGATCTCGTGCTGTCCTATGGTTTGAATAATGATAACCATCTCAGTATTGTTTTAAAAATGCTTTCTCCTCTTCTTAAAAACGTCTGTCCCCACTCTCTCTGGCATCATTAACTCCACAACTGCTAGTAAATTTACAGATGCTTTTATATCCTCTACTACTGAAAAAGGGGGTAAAACGTAAATGGAAGGCCTGCAAACTTCAAGTATTCTATGAAATAATGAAGCATCTCCAACACTCAAATACATGGTTGAATGTAATTCAATAACACCAGGAATGAAGACCTTTACAGTAATACAATTCTTTGCTTTCTACCTCATTGTTCTGACAAATGTTTTCATATCTCGACTATGAATTACATGTTGCTGACATCATCCAATAAACACTTAAATTATTTCAACAATGCCATGATATATGATTCCTTGCTATTTTACTTGATTCAAATGTCTTAAGTGATGTATTATTTTGTTTCTAGAGGCATGACACTGATTAACTGGCACAGGCCTACTATGGCTTATGGTAAAACTCTTTGTAAAGGAAGGCCTAACTTGTAATGAAAAGTAATGCATTACATGCTGCTCAGTGGCAACATGCAACACCATGTTCAGTGCATAGCCACTTTATTATGCTTTTATGTTCCTATAAGAAGAGCTACACGCACAGCCTTACCAGGCACATGTCATAAACGTCAGAATACATTAAATAGGTCAGACATGAGCTGCCCTAATTTGGTTTGAACTACACTACATAACCAAAAGTATGTGGACAACTTCTTGTCGAACGTCTCATTCCAAAATCATGGGTTGGTCTTTCCACTAGATGTTGGAACATTGCTGCGGGGACTTCCTTCCATTCAGCCTCAAGAGCATTAGTGAGGTCGGGCACTGATGTTGGGCGATTAGGCCTGGCAAGCAGTCGGTGTTCCAATTCATCCCAAAGGTGTTCGATGGGGTTGAGGTCAGGGCTCTGTGCAGGCCAGTAAAGTTCTTCCACACCGATCTCGACAAACAATTTCTGTATGGACCTCGATTTGTGCACAGGGGCATTGTCATGCTGAAACAGGAAAGGGTAGCGTTCTCCTGGCATCCGCTAAACCCAGATTCGTACGTCAGACTGCCAGATGGTGAAGCGTGATTCATCACTCCAGAGAACGCGTTTCCACTGCTCCAGAGTCCAATGGCGGCGAGCTTTACACGACTCCAACCGATGCATGACATTGCGCATGGTGATTTTAGGCTTGTGTGCGGCTGCTCAGCCATGGAAACCCATTTCATGAAGCTCCCGACGAACAGTTCTTCTGCTGACGTTGCTTCCAGAGGCAGTTTGGAACAATTTCTGTGAGCTACGCGCTTCAGCACTTGGCGGTCCTGTTCTGTGCGCTTGTGTTGTCTACCATTTCACAGCTGAGCCGTTGTTGCTCCTAAATGTTTCCACTTCACAATAACAGCACTTACAGTTGACCGGGGCAGCTCTAGCAGGGAAGAAAGTTGACTTGTTGGAAAGGTGGCATCCTATGATGGTGCCACATTGAAAGTCACTGAGCTCTTCAGTAAGGCCATTCTACTGCCAATGTTTGTCAATGGAGATTGCATGACTGTGTGCTCAATTTTAGACACCTGTCAGCAACAGGTGTGGCTGAAATTGCCGAATCCACTAATTTGAAGGGTTGTCAACATACTTTTGTATATATAGTGTACTTTAATGACAGTCATGCCACCATTTGAGCGCCTTACCAAGTTGGTGCCCGCTGTCTAGTGTAGAGCTGACATGAGAGACCACAGTGACCAATATGGACAGAGGAACTATGGTGATGGTTATGCTGAGGGCAAACCATGAGCCCACCCCCATGTTCTCTGCTGACCTTGTGGTCCCTGTAACAGAAATGTGACCCTTATTTCACATAGAGCGGCTGCTGTATGTTAGATCCGTTGGGCAACAATCAGCTTGCTTGCCCCCCCCCCCCCACTCCCAGCATGGGTAGTGTGAGACCTCCCACTTCTGCCCAGGGGTGAGGACAAAGCAGAACACATCCAGTTGGGAGGAGGAGGAGGGGGGTTAGCTGGCATCTTGCCACCCTCCCCTGCCTTAACCTGGCTGAGTGAGGAGGTGGGTGGGAAGGGAAGGAGGGGTGATGTGGCTCAGATTAATGAGGCCAGCTCTGGGTAAATAGTGTTGAAGAACAGACGTCCTGCTGGCATATCCTGCCTTCTCCCTCCACTGTGTGCCCCCAGCCCTCCACGCCCGCCCCAGCCCTCTACGCCCGCCTTATTGGAACTAATTGTCCTTATGAATATTTTAAAGGCGAGCAAGAATGGGAGTTGAGGGTGGGGTATTGTGTCAAGGGCTCTGACAGCTACAAATATCTTAAGTGAACTACTTGTAGTAGTAATAGTTTGTTTTGTCAATGGTTGTTTAATTACATTACATTTACATTTAAGTCATTTAGCAGACGCTCTTATCCAGAGCGACTTACAAATTGGTGCATTCAATTTAGGATAGCCAGTGGGACAACCACATCTTGTTCACAGTAAGTACACTTCTTCAAACAAGCAGCTGTGAGCAAAGTCAGTGCAATCAGGGACAACTACATCTCGATCACAATAAGTACATTTCTTTAAACAAGTCAGTGCTAGCAGGTGAAATAAGTCAGGTGTTAGTTTAGACAAAAGACAGTGGTAGTAAAGGGGGGGTAGAAGGATTACTATTATACTATTCCAGGTATTCCTTAAAGAGGTAGGGTTTCAAGTGTCTCCGGAAGGTGGTCAGTGACTCTGCTGTCCTGGCGTCGTAGGGGAGCTTGTTCCACCATTGGGGTGCCAGACCAGCCAATAGCTTTGACTGGGCTGAGTGGGAACTGTGCTTCCGTAGAGGTAGGGGGGCTAGCAGGCCAGAGGTGGATGAACGTAGTGCCCTCGTTTGGGTATAGGGTCTGATCAGAGCCTGAAGGTAAGGAGTTGCCGTTCCCCTCACAGCTCCGTAGGCAAGCACCATGGTTTTGTAGTAGATGCGAGCTTCAACTGGAAGCCAGTGGAGTGTGCGGAGGAGCGGGGTGACGTGAGAGAACTTGGGAAGGTTGAACACCAGACGGGCTGCAGCATTCTGGATAAGTTGCAGGGGTTTAATGGCACAGGCAGGGAGCCCAGCCAACAGCGAGTTGCAGTAATCCAGACGGGAGATGACAAGTGCCTGGATTAGGACCTGTGCCGCTTTCTGTGTAATGTAGGGTCATACTCTGCCAATGTTGTAGAGCATGAACCTGCAGGATCGGGTCACCACTTTGATGTTAGTGGAGAATGACAGGGTGTTGTCCAGGGTCACGCCAAGGTTCTTTGCACTCTGGGAGGAGGACACAATGGAGTTGTCAACCATGATGGCGAGATCATGTAGCGGGCAGTCCTTCCCCAGGAGGAAGAGCAGCTCCGTCTTGCTGAGGTTCAGCTTGAGGTGGTGATCCGACATCCACACTGATATGTCTGCCAGACATGCAGAGATGCGATTTGTCACCTTGTTATCAGAAGGGGGAAAGGAGAAAATTAATTGTGTGTCGTCTGCGTAGCAATGATAGGAGAGACCATGTGAGGATATGACAGAGCCAAGTGACTTGGTGTAAAGAGAGAATAGGAGAGGGCCTAGAACTGAGCCCTGGGGGACACCAGTGGTGAGAGCACGTGGTGCGGAGACAGATTCTCGCCACGCCACCTGGTAGGAGCGACCTGTCAGGTAGGACGCAATCCAAGAGTGAGCAGCGCCGGAGATGCCCAACTCGGAGAGGGTGGAGAGGAGGATCTGATGGTTCACAGTATCAAAGGCAGCAGATAGGTCTAGAAGGATAAGAGCAGAGGAGAGAGAGTTAGCTTTGGCAGTGCGGAGAGCCTCCTTGACACAGAGAAGAGCAGTCTCAGTTGAATGACCAGTCTTGAAACCTTACTGGTTAGGATCAAGAAGGTCATTCTGAGAGATATAGCAGGAGAGTTGGCTAGAGACGGCACGCTCAAGAGTTTTGGAGAGAAAAGAAAGAAGGGATACTGGTCTGTAGTTGTTGACATCGGAGAGATCGAGTGTAGGTTTTTTGAGGAGGGGTGCAACTCTCGCCCTCTTGAAGACGGAAGGGACATAGCCAGCGGTCAAGGATGAGTTGATGAGCGAGGTGAGGTAAGGGAGAAGGTCTCCGGAAATGGTCTGAAGAAGAGAGGAGGGGATAGGGTCAAGCGGGCAGGTTGTTGGGCTGCCAGCTGTCACAAGTCGCAAGATTTCATCTGGAGAGAGAGGGGAGAAAGAAGTCAAAGCATAAGGTAGGGCAGTGTGAGCAGGCCCAGCGGTGTCATTTGACTTAATAAATGAGGAAATAAAATTGCTTTTTGGGGGGTTTGTATCATTTGATTTACACAACATGCCTACCACTTTGAAGATGCAAAATTATTTTTTATTGTGAAACAAACAAGAAATAAGACAAAATAACAGAAAACTTGAGCGTGCATAACTATTCCCCCAAAGTCAATACTTTGTAGAGCAGGGGTGTCAAACGTCCGGCCCGCGGGCCAGATCAGGCCCGCAAACAGGTTTAATCCGGCCCGCGAGATGATTTTGTAAAGTATAAAAATGAGCTGCAATTTTTCAATAAAAGAAACTGCTGTTCCAATTGTGTCCACTGGATGGCGCAATAGCAATTGTGTTAAGCAAGCAAACTGTTTATACCGGGGCAGAGCAAATAGGTCAAGCAAGTGCAGCCAGTCCGGATGAGCTACTTTGTTTTGCCCGCGATATTTATTAAGGCTTCTACTTTTAACATTATGTGCTTTGGCACCCTCATTGCCCCAATATGTCTCTGTCAAAAAAGAGAAAAGTGGACGCAGAGTGCAGAGTGTTCCAAGAAAAATTGTCATCCTTCTATTTATTCACGGAATTGAATGGGAAAGCTGTATGTTTGGTGTGTTCACAGCATGTTGCAGTGCTGAAAGAATATAACCTTCGCCGCCACTATGTGAGTCTTCATGCCGACAAATATGACAACTTTCAAGGACAGCGGAGAAGAGAGAAGGTGAATGAACTGTTGGTGGGTCTGAAGAAACAGCAGTCTGTGTTTACTCACAGCCGAGACATCAGTGACGCTGCAGTGAAAGCTAGCTACCTCATTGCTAATGAAATCGCAGTGGCTTCAAAACCATTTAGTGAGGGTGAATTTGTAAAAACATGCATGATGAAGGCAGCAGAGATTGTGTGCCCTGAAAAGCACCAGGCTTTTGCAAATATCAGCCTGACAAGAAACACAGTTGCAGACAGGATTTCCGATCTTTCAGTGGATTTGGACAGCCAGTTGAAGCAAAAGTAAAGTCATTTATTGCGTTTTCGGTTGCAATTGATGAAAGCACGGACATTACAGATGTTGCACAACTGGCCATTTTCATCCGCGGAGTTGATGACACATTGACCGTCACCGAGGAGTTCGTGGAGTTGGTGCCGATGACAGATACAACGACAGCAGCTGATATTTTCACTGCACTCGTCGGTGCGCTGGACAGGGTCGGAGTGGACTGGTCCTGCGCTGTCAGCCTGGCTACAAATGGTGCGCCCTCAATTATCGGGAAAAAAGCAGCGTTGTGACAAAGTTCAGAGAGAAAGTGCAATCTGCAAATGGAGGACGTGATTTTTGGACTTTTCACTGTATTTTGCACCAGGAGGCTTTGTGTTGCAAGTCATTAAAGATGGATAACGTCATGAATAAAACAAAGCTGCGCTCAAGGCTCACGCACAAGCACTTGAATCACATCCTGAAGTTGGCTGCCACTCAGGATGTGACGCCTGATATTGATGCGCTGGTGAAAGCTAAAAGATGCCAGGTATCAGGAGTCAAATAAACTATGCAACCCCACTTAAAGTGCTGCATGAGACACCCTGATATAGTTCTGTGATCTGTGATATACTTCTGTGAATCACTGAGGCATTGTGTGTTTGTGTGTTGTTTGTCCTCAGAATTTCAAATAACTTGAGGTGTTTTATGATTAATAGTGATGTTGTGCTTTTGGACACACTGTCCTCAGGCTCCAGCTTTATGTTTATATGTTTTTATGTTGATGTGCTATTGTTTTTAATTGATTTTATTTTATTTGTATATTTAACCTATTCTTGACTCTGTGGTTCTTGCACTTGTTTGGGGAACAGGATTTCATTATTTGTATCTACATTTCTGCCTGAGAAATGACACCCTGATATAGTTCTGTGATCTGTGATATACTTCTGTGAATCACTGAGGCATTGTGTGTTTGTGTGTTCTTTTTCTTTAGAATTTTCAAATAAACTTCAGGTGTTTTATGATTAATAGTGATGTTGTGCTTGTACTATTTTGGACACACTGTCCTCAGGCTCCAGCTTTATGTTTTATGTTGATAGTATTAAAACAAAGAAAACAATCTGAAGTTGTTGTTTTTAAGTTATATATACCATGATTTTACCGGTCCGGCCCACTTGGGAATAGATTTTCCTCCATGTGGCCCCTGAGCTAAAATGAGTTTGACACCCCTGTTGTAGAGCCACCTTTTGCAGCAATTACAGTTTCAAGTCTCTTGAGGTATGTCTCTATAGGTTTGTCACTGGGATTTTTGCCCATTCTTCAAGGCAAAACTGCTCCAGCTCCTTCAAGTTGGATGGGTTCTGCTGGTGTACAGCAATCTTTAAGTCATACCACAGATTCTCAATTGGATTGAGGTCTGGGCTTTGACTAGGCCATTCCAAGACATTTAAATGTTTCCCCTTAAACTACTCAAGTGTTGTTTTAGCAGTATGCTTAGGGTCATTGTCCTGCTGGAAGGTGAACCTCCGTCCCAGTCTGAAATCTCTGGAAGACTGAAACAGGTTTCCCTCAAGAATTTCCCTGTATTTAGCGCCATCCATCATTCCTTCAATTCTGACCAGTTTCCCAGTCCCTGCCGATGAAAAACATCCCCACAGCATGATGCTGCCACCACCATGTTTCACTGTGGGGATGGTGTTCTCGGGGTGATGAGAGGTGTTGGGATTGCGCCAGACAGCGTTTTCCGTGATGGCCAAAAAGCTAAATTTTTGTTTCATCTGACCAGAGTACCTTCTTCCATATGTTTGGGGAGTCTCCCACATGCCTTTTGGCGAACACCAAACGTGTTTGCTTATTTTTTTCTTTAAGCAATGGCTTTTTTCTGGCCACTCTTCCTTAAAGCCCAGCTCTGTGGAGTGTACGGCTTAAAGTGGTCCTATGGACAGATACTCCAATCTCCGCTGTGGAGCTTTGCAGCTCCTTCAAGGTTATCTTTGGTCTCTTTGTTGCCTCTCTGATTAATGCCCTCCTTGCCTTGTCTGTGAGTTTTGGTGGGCGGCCCTCTCTTGGCAGGTTTGTTGTGGTGCCATATTCTTTCCATTTTTTAATAATGGATTTAATGATGTTCAAAGTTTCAGATATTTTTTTATAACCCAACCCTGATCTGTACTTCTCCACAACTTTGTCCCTGACCTGTTTGTAGAGCTCCTTGGTCTTCATGGTGCCACTTGTTTGGTGGTGCCCCTTGCTTAGTGGTGCCCCTTGCTTAGTGGTGTTGCAGACTCTGGGGCCTTTCAGAACAGGTGTATATATACTGAGATCATGTGACAGATCATGTGACTTCTGAAGGTAATTGGTTGCACAAGATCTTATTTAGGGGCTTCATAGCAAAGGGGGTGAATACATATGCACTCACCATTTTTCCGTTATTAATAAAAAATAAAAAAATTCAACAAGTTATTATTTTCATTTCACTTCACCAATTTGGACTATTTTGTGTATGTCCATTACATGAAACCCAAATAAAAATCCATTTAAATTACAGGTTGTAATGCAACAAAATAGGAAAAACGCCAAGGGGGATGAATACTTTTGCAAGGCACTGTAAAATCTTGAATGTAATTTCTTCTCATCTAACATATACCTACATGGCGCTCTATAGATGTCTAGAGCTATTGGATGTAATGGAGCGTGTACGTCTAATTGTTCCCATTCTTTTAAAGATGTAGATAATGATGACTTTGAGATGCCTTGATCCTCAATTTGGACTTCAATTCCCAGTTGGCTAAATTGTCTGAAAATATCAAAGCCACTGATTGAAAGTATGTTCTCTTTAACTGTGGCAACTAATATCTTTGTCACGTCTGTCTTTCAACAAAGTCTCTGAGCAGCTGCCTGTCTCTCGGAGGGAAAAGTATTGCTCTCTGCAGTGCAATTTATTCTTACTCAATAATATAGTGGCTGTATTTATCAAAGTGACAATCTAGCCGGTCAACCACAGTAATTTTCTGCTCTACTGTATATTGAGCTGACCTGAGACAGAGGCTTTCTCCTCCCTGTCTGTCCTTTAGGGACATGCAGACCACGGCTCAGTCAGCATTACTCTACTTTATATGTCTGCATGTCTTACTCTGTTTGGTGTATCCGCTCGGAGCTAACTGTGGTCTCACCATTGTCCTGTTTTTGGAGAGGATTGGATCAGACTGTAGGATATATTGTTTTCCAAACAGCTGCAGTCCGATCATAATAACCTAACAAAACACAGTCTGTCCTGTACAACTGAGAAGGAGCACCTCCTGCTGTATTTCCTGTCAGACAATGGGTTGAAGGAGAGGAAGGACATGCATGAGGTCATATCCTGATATCAGTTAGATCACTGATGATATGGAATGGTCATGAGATTAAACCAGATATGTCTGGGAATCAAAACCAATTTCCTTATCTAGCCCTCCCTAGTCCCCTACTCCCAGACCAGTAATATGACCAGTACCAGTGAGTAGAGAGGAGAAGCTGTTAGGGCCCTTGGTAATGGCATACAGTACATACAGCCACTAGCTAGAGTGTCCACGAGAACAACCAACAGTTCCTTTTTCCCCCTCAAGTGAAATCTACATCACCAAAGGAAAAATGGGAGCATGCTGACACTGAAAGACTTGTCTCTTAAGATGTTATATAAAAGCAAAAATATTTGTGAGCAGATAAAAGCCTTGCTATCAGCGGCCTCCCCATGCTGATTTTCAACTGTGTTCAGACTCAAAGAGGCCCTTTGATAACCACATTAGATGGAACGGGCCGGACACAATGGTGATGCCATGAGGATTAGCACGCTACCTTGCTTAGTGCGGCAACAGCATAACAGCGAATTCACAACACTGCAGGGGGAGCAAGGTGGGGACACAGTTGAAATGAGGTGAGGAACACTACAAAAGCAGAAATAGTTAAACTATAGATCATTTATATAGACTATAATAACATTAGAATGGCTCTTAAAGCATGATTTTGGTGTGTGTTCTATATAGCTACCACCGGAAGACACTGACAGTTCAGCCACAACCTGCCTTCTCCCCACATTTGAGAAGTTTGGCTTTTGTAACGACATTTACTGTCTACTTCCAACCTCCCTTTTATTCACGTTCAGTACATGAATAAGAGAAATGTAAAAAGCTCTTGACACAAGCGCGGGGCATTGGAGTGTAACGGTGTGCCATCTAAGGCAGACTGTGCAGAAATTGCTTAGGCCCATTTCAGTGAAAGTGCTTCACAAGGAGCAGGTATGGTAGGTGGCTTACGCAACAGCTTTGGCTCCACTTTATCTTTAACTCATGAAATTATGTTTTCTTAAATGTTCAATGTAAATGGGGCTATGATATAAACTTTGCGGTTGGGGTTAAACTCAGCCAATTTAAAAAAAAAAAAACTTTCAGTCTTTTGAGTGTAACATTCATGTTTATTTTATGTGACATAAACATAGATCTAAATGGAACACTATATTTGGCTAAGATGGCGTCGACAGAGGGCGCCTCGCCTTGAGCTCCGATAAAACATTGCAGTGTTTTTCTCAAATCTTCATAATCAGTTTGTTTCATGCATTACTACATACACCCGGGTAGAACTATTGGAATACGAATCGTTGGGTACTCACCGTCCACCTGACCTCCCCGAATTCCCTGAGATGGTGGAACAATGGACTAGCTCCTTCGGTGAGACGCCAAGTTGCTTGGGAGTCCTACCGGAAAGTAGAAAGTGAAGACGCCGATGGAGAGGCAGACATGGCGGGGTCTTAGTGAGATTAAGACGCCGGGCGACCCGTCCTTCATTACCGAGCATACTACTGGCCTCCATTACCCAGCATACTACTCGCCAATATTCAATAATTAATGAACAAACTTGACGAACTCCTTCAAGAGGGACATCAGATCCTGCAACATACTCTGTTTTTCTGAGACTTGGCATTCCTCCGACATCCAGACGGATTATATATAACCAGCGGGTTTACAGTTTTACGAGCGGATAGGAAGCGGGCTCTCTCTGGCAAGAGCAAAGGTGGTGGGCTCTGCTTTATGACCAACAACACAAGGTGTGATGGTGGAAAGGTACAGGAACTTGCGAGCTTCTGCTCCCCCGACTTGGAATACTTGTTCATCAAATGTCACCCTTTTTACTTTCCTAGAGAGTTCTCTGGGATTATCACCATGGCTGTGTACATCCCGCCCCAAGCCGACAACAAAAAGGCCCTCAAAGTTCTTCATTGGACCCTGAACAAACTGGAGACCGCATTCCCGGAGGCAGCGTTCGTTGTTGCGGGGGGACTTTAACAAAAGTAATTTGAGAACAGACAGAACCGACAGGCGAAAATTATATTGTTGACCACTGCTACACGCCTTTTCGACACGGGTATAAGGCCCTCTCCCGTCCTCCAAATCCGACCATGACGCCATCTTGCTTCTCCCCGCCTACAAACAAAGACTCAAGAGGGAAGTTCCGGTGGTCAAGGTAGGCAGCAATACCTACTCGACACTGATTCTCAACATGGGGGCCCCACAAGGGTGCGTCCTCAGTCCCCTCCTGTATTCCCTGTATACCCACGACTGTGTGGCCTCACACACTTCCAACTCCATCATCAAGTTTGCTGACGACACGACAGTAGTAGGCCTGATTACCAACAACGATGAGACAGCCTACAGGGAGGAAGTAGGCACTCTGATGGTGTGGTGCCAGGTAAACAACCTCTCCATCAACGTTAGCAAAGCAAAGGAGCTGATTGTGGACTTCAGGAGGAACCAGGCTGGACACGTCCCCATCCTCATCAACGGGGCCGCCGTGGAGACGGTCAATAACTTCAAATTCGGGCTGCATCACAGCCTGGTACAACAACTCCACTGCCGCGGACCGCCAGGCGCTTCAGAGGGGGATACATGCAGCCGAACGCACCATTGGGTGCACATTGCCTGCCCTACAGGACACCTACAATACCAGGTGTAGCAGGAAGGCCCAAGACACCCAAGCCATGCCTTGTTCTCCCTGCTTCAATCACTCACACGCGGGCAGTACAGGAGCATCAAAAACTCCCCCCCCCACACACACAACGGTCACTTACCTTACCTGCTACAATTACTGTTGCAGTTATTAATATGTATATTATTACTTTTTTTATTATATTTTTTGTTTTTATTTCACTTGGCTACCACACCCACTCAATAGTCATGCTGCTCTCTCCCCCTATGATCATTCCACCCCACCCCTCAGCAGTCTTTACTCTGCCTTCACCACATTGGACATTTATTTATTAATCACTGCTATAGTTGTTACGATATATATAGTGCTATTTATATTTATATTGTGTTTTTATCACCATTTTCATTATTTTACTTCACTTAGTCCTGCATGATTTTCACTATACCCAGCAATCACACCTGCAACCCTGTACATGTGACTATTAAACACTCTGAATCTCTGAATCTGAATATATTTAATCTATGGTTGGTGAAATTTACAAAAAATAAAATGACACAGATAGAATTGATAGCTCCATTCTAACATAATATGAAAACATAATTATTTTCTATATAAAGTACAATTGACACACTGCTTCAATAGCTCATACTCCTGTGCCTGTTTGTACATTTCAGCTAAATGAACAACAGGTGCTCTGGAGGAGATGAGTGATACTGTAGATGTTATCATCAGTATGTGGGTTGGGCATACAGTACTATGAGTGAACAGACTCTCTCACTTTCTGAACAGCAGAAAAAAAGCCTGTTCTCTTAACATTACATTCACACACTCACTATGAGGCCCCGCTGGTTTGACAGCAGACACCCAGATTCAAACTTTTGGTGTATAGAGCCACATTTCTAGCAATCCAGGTCTGGACGGCTGTGAGAAAATAGCTGCTGGCCTGGTTCCCACTGTCCTTTATGAGCCTCCATGGGCCTTGTGAACAGATTACACAAGTTCATTCGTCACTACTCTCGTCTGCAGCTCCCGTATACAGATAGACCCACCACCCACCCTCCATTATAAATGTTGTTGTTGAAAAGCCCTATAAATTCTACTGTATTCACACCCCTCCAGCTTTGCTTTCTTAAAGGACTTTTGGTATTTGTTTCATTAGTCCACTGTTGAAACAGTCCCAAAATGTTTTGCATGTCAGCAATCAAGTTTTCAAGATATAGAACTTTCAAAATACAGAAAATGTCACAGTATGACATGACCTTTGAAAGTGCATTTCTGAACTATAGAAGTAATAGGAATAGAAAGGAACACAACTTTAATTTTGAATTTTGTTTACCATAATTCAACATTGGTTGGTTTTGTTTTGTTTATCTCACAAGAGTGATTTTTGTGTAAATGTGTGTATGTATTACTGAACCAATAGTATAGAGTAAAAACCTTGGCTTGAGTGATGTCTGATGGCCTTCAGGGTTCCATGTGGCCCCTTCTAAGGCCATGTCAGTGTGAGGCTGTGTGTGATTGGCTGGGCCGGGGAGCCAGGGCTTGACAGGTGTTTGGGAGAGGGACACCTGTTTGGCCATGTGCTGATTTAGTGATCAATTTACTGGGAGCAGCGGGCAGCGTCTGTGGGACACCCGAAACATGCCAAGTCATTTAAGGAGGAATTATGGCCGTGCTGTCCCAGACCTTCACTCCTTAACATGCTCAGCTAGGAGCACCTTGGAGAGGAAATCTGTCACTCTTCACTCTTTCTTAGGCATGCATACAGTACATAATGTCATAATGTTTCATTTCAGTTAATCTCAGATCACAGAGATCGATATTGATTTATAAAATCAATGACCTAGATATGAGCACTCGTTGTTGGGCTTTGTGTTGTTTAGTCTCAGTGCAATATGTTCCATGGTTTGTTCTGAATGCTGAGTGTCCCTGGCACTGGATGTTTCCACTCTGGCCTCTCCCCGAGTGGCTAGCAGGGCACGGGGCCAGGGGCAGAGGGTGCGGCTGGATGGCTTGTTGTGGAAGTGCTGCCTGCAGCCCTGCCCATCTCACACAGCCATGGCCGGCCAGCCCAACCCAGCTATTCCCATAATGAGCAGGTTTGGACTTTAATTTGCAGGTCCTGATCAGATCTGTGGCTGTCTGGCGGAGAAAGTGCATCGTTTCCCTGGTAAACATAGCCTTAACAGGAGCCTAACTGAAGAGCAGCCTCAGTAAACAGGAAATGAACCAGGAAGGCGTTTTCTTCGAATGAGAAGAATGCCCCGGCTCTGTACCACACCAAACACTAGTGGATCTAAATGCACATGTACACATGTCAGACAGATATGACTGATGAGATGTAGGTGCTTTTCAGAGTTTTTAGCTCATACACTGTTTCATCATGTGTCTAAGCTAGAGTAGAGTGAATAGTTTGTATTTGTATTTATTAAGGCAGCAGCTACTCTTCCTGGGGTCCAAACACATTAAGGCACTTACATTGCACATAAAAAATATACATTATATAACACCACTAAATATCTACAATACAAAATGTATAATACCACCATACAACAATATTACGTGTGTATAGAGTGCGTGTGCTAGCGTGTGTGTGCTTATGCGTGTGTCTGTACCTGTGTGTGTGCCTCTTCACAGTCCCCGCTGTTCCATAAGGTGTATTTTTATCTGTTTTTTAAATCTGATTCTACTGCTTGCATCATTTACCTGATGTGGAATAGAGTTCCATGTAGTCAAGGCTCTATGTAGTACTGTGCACCTCCCATAGTCTGTTCTGGACTTGGGGATTGTGAAGAGACCTCTGGTGGCATGTCTTGTGGGGTATGCATGGGTGTCCAAGCTGTGTGCTAGTAGTTTAAACAGACAGCTCAGTGCATTCAGCTTGTCAACACCTCTTACAAAAACAAGTAGTGATGAAGTCAGTCTCTCCTCCACTTTGAGCCATGAGAGATTGACATGCATATTATTAATGTTAGTGCTCCGTGTACATTTAAGGGCCAGCTGTGCTGCCCTGTTCTGAGCCAATTGTAAGTCCTTCTTTGTGCCACCTGACCACACGACTGAACAGTAGTCCAGGTGTGACAAAACTAAGGCCTTTAGGACCTGCCTTGTTGATAGTGTTGTTGAGAAGGCAGAGCAGCCCTTTATTATGGACAGACTTCTCCCCATCTTAGCTATTGTTGTATCAACATGTTTTGACCATGACAGTTTACAATCCAGGGTTACTCCAAGCAGTTTAGTCACCTCAACTTGCTAAATTTCCACATTATTCATTACAAGATTTAGTTGAGGTTTAGGGTTTAGTGAATGATTTGTCCCAAATTCAATGCTTTTAGTTTTTGAAATATTTAGGACTAACTTATTGTTTGCCACCCATTCTGAAACTAACTATAGCTCTTTGTTAACAGGCTGATCGGTCGACTATTTGAGCCAGTAAAGGGGGCTTTACTATTCTTGGGTAGCGGAAAGACTTTTGCTTCCCTCCAGGCCTGAGGGCACACACTTTCTAGTAGGCTTAGATTGAAGATGTGGCAATATCGTCCGCTATTATCTTCAGTAATTTTCCATCCAAGTTGTCAGACCCCGGTGGTGTGTCATTGTTGATAGACAACAATAATTTAGTCACCTCTTCTACACTCATTTTACGGAATTCAAAATTACAATGCTTGTCTTTCATAATTTGGTCAGTTATACTTGGATTTGAAGTGTTGGCGTTTGTTGCTGGCATGTCATACCTAAGTTTGCTATTCTTGAAATGAAAAAAAATCATTAAAGTAGTTGGCAATATCAGTGGGATTTTTGGTGAATGAGCCATGTGATTCAATGAATGATGGAGCTGAGTTTGCCTTTTTGCCCAAAATGTCATTTAAGGTGCTCCAAAGCTTTTTTACTATCATTCTTTATACCATTTATCTTTGTTTCATAGTATAGTTTCTTCTTATTTTTATTCAGTTTAGTCATATGACTTTTGCCAATCGGTATGCAGCCAGACTTATTTGCCATACAGGGTTGACGACTTCATCTTAAATGCCTTTATTCATATAAAAAATCTAATTTATTGAATTCTCCATGTGGTCTGTATTAAAGGGCACTTCATTTAATATAACAGGATTTGAAAATTCTATATTCAATATTGGTGCACAATACTTAAAATATCAAAGGGACGCAAAAGGCACTCTTTTCGTGGAACGATCCAGTTACTGTAAGCAGGGCTGGGTAAGACACGTTGTTAGATAGAGATCAGCCCAAACACCACTGTACTGTCAGAGAGCTGTCAGCAGACGCCAGCTGCTGCTGCAACGCACATGAACACCCACACACACACCAGCGTTACCTCCTGCACCTCCAGGATAATGGAGATGGAGGCAGAGACGAAGGGCTCATTAGTGCCTTTGAGTCTTACTCCTCTCCCTCACACTGTGATCCCTCCATCCAGAGGAGTCAGTGGCTGCTGTAGACATCCGGCTCAGAGGCAGCCCAGAGACAGGGTAGGTCACCGCTCTGGGCCTGCACCAGCCTGTTAGGGGAACCTGAACAGCACACATATAAATCAAACTTGATGTTCTCTGACTGGCTTGATATCACATGCTGTCACATGCTATCATGGGTTCTCGTTAACATCATATCATTCATAGTTTTAACGAAGCGGAGAGAACCGCTCCTCTGATAGAAAGTTATAACAAACACAACACAAAAAGTGTTTCACTGTTCTTATTTCGTTAATTTGATAGTGTGCAGTCCTTTTAAGAGGTAAAATAAAGCTCATTGGATGTCTATATCACAACACACCACACTGTGTGCTCTTTGCGCTTACAATAATCACTCCATTTCATGCTCTAATAAGTGTCTTTGACCACATATAATAATCCATTTTATTTCTTACATTACTTAACATTGATAAGATCCCGTGAGTGGCAACCATGCTGAATTAAAGTCTGCAATGTTTTAAACTGCTGCTCTTTGGGATCCTCTTATGCCGGGGTGTCTTCCAGCTGGGTGGCTTATGATAACTGAAAGATAATGAAATATGCAACAAAACACACACATGCAGCAAGAGAGGGGGAAGATAGAGAGGGGGGGTAGACGTTGAGAGGAGAAAGAGAGGGACTGCAGAGAAATATTTTGTTTCTCCTGTGATGGTCTCTAAAGGATGAAAGGATAAGGATTGACGTTTCAATTTCCCTATCATTGTTAACCATTGCATAGGAAGACAGTATTCATTCCGTTCCCAGCTCATACCGGCACACTGGCAGGCCAAAAAATAACGAATGAATTTAAATGTACATGTGAAGGCAGGTTTATTATAATTTATGTATTACAAGTCATTTAATATCTGTCATATGTATTCAATTAATTAGTGTCTTGACTTGAATGATGCCTTTTATTTATGTTAATATAATTGTTCATGTTTTGTTATGGGAACAGGTTTGTAGAGGTATATTATAACCTACCTAGACAGAGAGTCATGTGGTAGTAGACTGAGTATCCTGCAGTATATATTGTATGTGTGAATTGTGCAATTTTATTTCAGAAATTAAGAAACAAAGGCCATAATGACCTGTGTGCCAGTCCTGATCCAGATGACTGTTTTGGGCACAGCCCCCTCATGGACGACCGTTTCGGCAAACTAAGCGAAGAGAGTGATTTAATGTACAAGCGCTGTGGTGTAAGTACTTTCTCCCTCTCCTGCCATTTTGTGTTGATTCCTGTTTTTATGTTGATGTTCACTACAGGCGCTAAACAAGAAAGAACACAGAGGCTGTGATAGCCCGGACCCCGATGCCTCATATGTCCTCACCCCTCACACAGAAGAAAAGTATAAAAAAATTAATGAGGAGTTTGATAATATGATGAGAAATCATAAAATCGTAAGTAAATGCAAGGATTTTGCTGCTTGGCTTTGTTGCACAAAGGATTTTGACCTTCTTTTGGTTTTACTTTTTCTTCTTTTTTAAATTATCCCACCCTGCAACCTCTGTCAACTACTATAAGCAAACATGGACTATTCAAGCATAACCTTTTTTCTGTTCATTGGAAGTGTATTTGTTTATTTGTACTGCAACTTATATTTTGGCACACCCTGATAAGATCACATTGTTATGACAGGTTGAACCTTTTTAAAGCTCTATTGGGAAGATCACATTGAAAACTATAGGAAAAGGAAAGTGCATTTTTGTTATTTTCCGGAAGAGAAGATTTCCCCCTAAAAAAAAAAGGAAGATCCTCCATGTATCCCCACTGGCTTAAATATTGACTGGTTCTGTAGCTTTGGTGATTTTCCCAAAACCCAATTTTCACCCCCAAGCAGATCAAGAAATTAAATCTCTTTTAGTCCAACAGTGCCTGGATCATTTGGCGAGGGAGAGGATCATTTATTTTATCTCCCCCTCCCCCCTTTGCTCATTGTATGATCTCTCCTGGTGCCTCAACTTGGTGTGTCCTCCATTCACGTGGGCAATTCAATCAGTATTCACCAAAGCACAACATCAGTGGACTATCACTGCGTATTTTCCACTCTTTCATCGAGCTGCTATCAGACTGGAGGTGACCAAAGTACCCTGGAATTACACAGAGGTTTACCTTAAGACAATAGTGATCTTATTGCGGGTGGCAATCATAGAATCCTGCATAAAGTATAGTGCTTCAACTGTTGTTTTCTCTCTAATTCTGACATGGAGAGCACCATTGTTTGCAATTAACACACTAATAATATCACTAACTGACTGTCTCACTGGACTATGCTGTGAATGGAGTGGTCTCACTGTCACCAGTTACTCTCAAACACTCTTTGGATTGTCAGCACTGCACTGCACAGACATGGAGTTTTGATCCAAAATTGATTTATATTTTGGGAAATTACACAATTACACTATCCTGATAAAAATAAGAAACATTGATGATCTGCAGTGCTGACTATTACAATGCAAGTCTGAACACCTGGTACAAGACACTTGCTAATGTGCATGTTTTGTTTTTAGTGATGTGTGATGTTTTTAAATAGCAAAATTATTGTTATAGTGGTCATTTGTACATTTTATGCATTAGTATTTATATATTATACAGGCTTATGCCAGCATCCAATCAACCTGGATTTGGAACATGAACAGGTTGCCAGATGCAGCATAGAGCTGTTTGTTTACCATCAGTGAATAGGACTGCTCTGTTAACCATACCAATGTGATTGATGTGGCACCATCAGAGATGCCATCTCTGCCATCTCCTTCCCCATGTGACCCTCAGCCCAGCGCCAAGTCTTTGATTCTCCCCATGTCTCTGTGTTTCCCTCCTGTAGCCCACAGCGCTGCCCCAGCAGAACTTCCCCATGCATGTGGCAGTTCCGGTCTCCAACCAGAACACCATGTCCTACCACCCAGGAGGATCCATGAGCAGCCAGGCCCTGGCCCAGGCCGCAGCCTCTCTGAGTGACAGCGGGATGCTCCCCCCCCCTCAGTCCTCCTTACACAGAAACGTGGGCTCCAGCGGGGGCCAGCAGAGGCCCCCCACTCAAGGCAATGCGGGTCAGTACCACTACATCTCACTGTTGTTTTCACTACATCTGACTCTACAGTACATACAAAGATTCAGGTTTTTATCTACCAATTTCACACTTGAGCTTTCAGATACAGTGGGGGAAAAAAGTATTTAGTCAGCCACCAATTGTGCAAGTTCTCCCACTTAAAAAGATGAGAGAGGCCTGTAACTTTCATCATAGGTACACGTCAACTATGACAGACAAAATGAGAAAAAAAAATCCAGAAAATCACATTGTTGGATTTTTTTTACACGGTTCAGTCGTCCTGGTCCCTTTGCAGAAAAACAGCCCCAAAGCATGATGTTTCCACCCCCATGCTTCACAGTAGGTATGGTGTTCTTTGGATGCAACTCAGCATTCTTTGTCCTCCAAACACGACGAGTTGAGTTTTTACCAAAAAGTTATATTTTGGTTTCATCTGACCATATGACATTCTCCCAATCCTCTTCTGGATCATCCAAATGCACTCTAGCAAACTTCAGACGGGCCTGGACATGTACTGGCTTAAGCAGGGGGACATGTCTAGCACTGCAGGATTTGAGTCCCTGGCGGCATAGTGTGTTACTGATGGTAGGCTTTGTTACTTTGGTCCCAGCTCTCTGCAGGTCATTCACTAGGTCCCCCCGTGTGGTTCTGGGATTTTTGCTCACCGTTCTTGTGATCATTCTGACCCCACGGGGTGAGATCTTGCGTGGAGCCCCAGATCGAGGGAGATTATCAGTGGTCTTGTATGTCTTCCATTTCCTAATAATTGCTCCCACAGTTGATTTCTTCAAACCAAGTTGCTTACCTATTGCAGATTCAGTCTTCCCAGCCTGGTGCAGGTCTACAATTTTGTTTCTGGTGTCCTTTGACAGCTCTTTGGTCTTGGCCATAGTGGAGTTTGGAGTGTGACTGTTTGAGGTTGTGGACAGGTGTCTTTTATACTGATAACAAGTTCAAACAGGTGCCATTAATACAGGTAACGAGTGGAGGACAGAGGAGCCTCTTAAAGAAGAAGTTACAGGTCTGTGAGAGCCAGAAATCTTGCTTGTTTGTAGGTGACCAAATACTGATTTTCCACCATAATTTGCAAATAAATTCATAAAAAATCCTACAATGTGATTTTCTGGAGAAAAAAAATCTCAATTTGTCTGTCATAGTTGACGTGTACCTATGATGAAAATGACAGGCCTCTCTCATCTTTTTAAGTGGGAGAACTTGCACAATTGGTGGCTGAATAAATACTTTTTTTCCCCACTGTATATGTTGCTCGATATTTGCCTAATATGTGATATGTTTGCAATGGGCCTATTTGCATCTAGTTAATTATGAGAAAAGTCCCACTTAATTGAAGGAATTTTTCATGGTCCAGTGGTGTCAGTGAGCTCATCCCACTGGACACAGACGTCAATTCAACGTCTAGTTTTGATTTACATTTGGTTGAGTTTTCAACTAACGTGGATTGAATGTGAAATCTCCAAAACATTTCACCATTTCATTGGATTTAGGTTAACAGTTGGTTGAAAAAAGGAAGAAATTCCCTTACGTTGAAGACTTTTTGCAAATCCAATCCGTTTCTCACATTGATTCAACATCATCACATTACATTTTGTTGTTGAAATTACATGGAAACAATGTTGATTCAACCAGTTTTTGCACAGTGGGATGTTACCACATGGTTACCACTCTGTTTTCGTAATGGCTGCATTATGACTGTCATGTTTCACACCTTTTGTATACTTTATTGTACAAATTTGAGAAAGTGGGATGAACTAGTCCTGTTTTGACAGAGGTCACCATAGCTACAGTTGAAGTTGAAAGTTTACATACACTTAGGTTGGAGTCATTAAAACTAGTTTTTCTTGTTAACAAACTATAGTTTTGACAAGTCGGTTAGGACATCTACTTTGTGCATTATACAAGTAATTTTTCCAACAATTGTTTACAGACAGATTATTTCACTTATAATTCACTGTATCACAATTCCAGTGGGTCAGAAGTTTACATACACTAAGTTGACGGTGCCTTTAAACAGCTTGGAAAATTCCAGAAAATGATGTCATGGCTTTAGAAGCTTCTGATAGGCTAATTGACATCATTTGAGTCAATTGGAGGTGTACCTGTGGATGTATTTCAAAATCAAAAGAAATCAGCCAAGACCTCAGGGAAAAAATGGTAGACCTCCACAAGTCTGGTTCATCCCTTGGAGCAATTTCCAAACGCCTGAAGGTACCACGTTCATCTGTACAAACAATATTATGCAAGTATAAACACCATGGGACCACGCAGCCGTCATACCACTCAGGAAGGAGACACGTTCTGTCTCCTAGAGATTAACGTACTCTGGTGCAAAAAGTGCAAATCAATCCCAGAACAACAGCAAAGGACCAACTGCACATGGGGACAAAGATCGTACTTTTTGGAGAAATGTCCTCTGGTCTGATGAAACAAAAATAGAGCTGTTTGGCCATAATGACCATCGTTATGTTTGGAAGAAAAAGGGGGTTGATTGCAAGCCGAAGAACACCATCCCAACCATGAAGCACGGGGGTGGCAGCATCATGCTGTGCGGGTGCTTTGCTGCAGGAGGGACTGGTGCACTTCACAAAATAGATGGCATCATGAGGAAGGACAATGATGTGGATATATTGAAGCAACATCTTAAGACATCAGTCAGGAAGTTAAAGCTTGGTCGCAAATGGTTCTTCCAAATGGACAATGACCCCAAGCATCCTTCCAAAGTTGTGGCAAAATGGCTTAAGGACAACAAAGTCAAGGTATTGGAGTGGCCATCACAAAGCCCTGACCTCAATCCTATAGAACATTTGTGGGCAGAACTGAAAAAGCGTGTGCAAGCAAGGAGGCCTACAAACCTGACTCAGTTACACCAGCTTTGTCAGGAGGAATGGGCCAAAAGTCACCCAACTTATTGTGGGAAGCTTGTGGAAGGCTACCCGAAACGTTTGACCCAAGTTAAACAATTTAAAGGCAATGCTACCAAATACTAATTGAGTGTATGTAAACTTCTGACCCACTGGGAATGTGATGAAATAAAAACTGAAATAAATCATTCTCTCTACTATTATTCTGACATTTCACATTCTTAAAATAAAGTGGTGATCCTAACTGACCTAAGACAGGGAATATTTACTAGGATTAAATGTCAAGAATTGTGAAAAACTGAGTTTAAATGTATTTGGCTAAGGTGTATGTAAACTTCCGACTTCAACTGTACCTCCTCCATGTTGTGCAGAGGGGTCTGTGTATTAAGCCAGTCCATGCCTCAGCAGGATGCAGAGATGCAGAGGTATCATGGTAAAAATAGCACTATGCTTGAAGTCCATCTGAATTCGAAATAAGTATGTATGGCTTTAGTATTGCTTGGAAGTCACATGAAAGGTATTAACCACAACAACACAATGAACACCTAGCCAGGTAAAATAAAATGTATATTCTCTGGAGAGACACTGAAAGCTGTCTTTAGCCTTACTGCCACCTTATTCATCCAGCTCCCAGCTGAATTCATGTGCACTGTGCCTGTAAAGTACCTGCTGTACCCAAACACATACAGCAATGTATGTGCACCCATTGAGTGGGTAGATTCACAGGTAAATAACATGTTGTCGTTCAGCTCCTTGTAGTAGGTTATTACCTCAATATGTATACAAAAGCAAGGCTGCTGATTGTGATGTGGTCAGAGTACTAAAATGTGGACCTGAGAATTTCCCTTTACAAACCATGGGATACTGGCGTTGTTGCCTTAAAGAAAACACTCTGACTTAGGGGCATTATTTGATAACGTTGCCTTGGATGACTGCACAAAGTGAGTAAGGATAGGGCCAATGCCCTACTCGCCATAGAACCAGAGAGAATGAATTCCCACGGTTTGATGCTCCCAGTAGTGGAAGAAGTGGTGGAAGTGGTTCACAGCTTGATGTTGTTCCATGTATTCTACATCGAACCACCGCTGCAACGCGTTATATTTTACAGTGAACATTGACCGTGAACACTGCAGCAGAAGCGAACGCCTTCCTCCGCTGCTATTTTGTCCACGTGAGGCTACAATACGTTGAATTTCCCAGGGAAGCTGTGAAGCGAGCTGTAGCCTATTGCATGATTGTGTTTATGAGTCTGTTACTAAAGAATGTAAAACAATGTGTATGTTTACTGCTTTTCATTAAATCATGTATGGCTATTAATATTGTATAGCCTATAGCCCTACATTCGTTCATACGGGTAGGTATGTTTACTGCTTTTCATTAAATCACGTATGGCTACAAACATAATAGGTTCCTTCATATGGGCAGAATATTGTATATACATTTGTTGATATGGTTATATAAAGGCTGAAGGCTAAAACCAGCCTATACTATATCTAGGCCTACATCTAGTTTCTACAATGTATTTTTGTTTTAAGGAATGTACAGTATTTTTGTATTATTTACTTTTACACCATCCATTAACACCAACCATTCACTATAAAACATTTATTTATCAATGAAAAAAACCCAAAAATGATGGGGCAAAAACATTTATTTAAGTATGAAATAAATATGTTTACGTTCAATGCAAATAGTCTGGGTATCCATGATTAGCTGTTCAGTAGTCTTATGGCTTGGGTGTAGAAGCTGTTAAGAAGCCTTTTGGACCTAGACTTGGCGCTCCGGTACCGCTTGCCGTGCGGTAGCAGAGAGAACAGTCTATGACTAGGGTGGCTGGAGTCTTTGACAATTTTTAGGGCCTTCCTCTGACACCGCCTGGTATAGAGGTCCTGGATGGCAGGAAGCTTGGCCGCAGTGATGTACTGGGCCGTACGCACTACCCTCTGTAGTGCCTTGCGGTCAGAGGCAGAGCAGTTGCCATACCAGGTGGTGATGCAACCAGTCAGGATGCTCTCGATGGTGCAGCTGTATAACTTTTTGAGGATCTGAGGACCCATGCCAAATCTTTTCAGTCTCCTGAGGGGGAATAGGCTTTGTCGTGCCCTCTTCACGACTGTCTTGGTGTGTTTGGACCATGATAGTTTGTTGGTGATGTGGACACCAAGGTACTTGAAGCTCTCATCTGTTCCACTACAGCCCTGTCGATGAGAATGGGGGCGTGCTCAGTCCTCTTTTTTTTTTCTGTAGTCCACAATCATCTCCTGGAGATGTCTTGATCACATTGAGGTAGAGGTTGTTATCCTGGCACCACACGTTGAGGGAGAGGTTGTTATCCTGGTTTGCCCACCAAATAGGCCTACAAGGAAACTGTAGTTGAGAGTGCGAGGTGGTCTGTGCGCTGCTTATTACCTTCCACAAAACGTTTTGCTTGACAAAAAGATGAGTAAGCATTCTACATTCCATGTATTCTGGAGTATGAGTACAGCATCTTTGGAAGAATTGAGTGCTTTACCCAGACTGTTCCCGGGCTCCCAGCTGAAGGATGCAGATGGTTAATCATATCATTTCATGCATCTCATTAGCTGGCATGCTGGGCAGGACAGACCTGGCATGGGCCCCAGCCCAGTGGGTACAGTAGGTCCTCCAGGAGGTACTGATTAGCTCACTGTGGCTCTGCCCAACAGGCCCTCAGCTCAACCGGCTGCATACATGTGCCTACGACATGGTCAAAGGCTGCTCTTGTCAGTTTCAGTTGGTCATTCCATGCTTTTTGGCACACTTCATTACATTCGAGGGGACTGTATTTGTTATCTGAATGTGAGTATTGGGAACATTAAAGCTGCAAAATGTAACTTTTTGGCCGACCAGACCAAATTCCCATAGAAATGTGAGTTATAGATCTGTCATTCTCATTGAAAGCAAGTCTAAGAAGCGGTAGATCTGTTCTATGTGTGCTATTTCTGTGCTTCCCGTTGTTAAGTTTAGTTTTTGCATGTTTTACTTTCGGTTTTGTACACCAGCTTCATAAAGCTGAAAATACAATATTTTTGATTATTGAAATTATATTTCACAGCGGTTTAGATGGTAAAATGATTCTCTACACTAACTGAAATGAGGCAAACTATTAGAATTTTAGCAACCAGGAAATTACGGAGCGATTTCTGCATAGTGGACCTTTAAAGGGGGTTGACGTGGTCTTCATATGCAGGTTAGAGTGATGGGACACTGTCCTTACTGTATAGCAAGACAGCCAAGCAGAGTCAGCATGTTCTTTTCTATCCTCAACACCCTGTTCAGTGTTCACAGTGTTCAGTGTGTTATTCAGACTGCAGCTAGACAGGTTGGGGTAATGATGCATCCAAGGCTCCAAGACCAGAGGGACAGATCTTTTTTTGGCAATTTGTTCCAAAGAAGAGGAATAGATGGTTGAGTACAGCAACAGAGGAAAATGGCGACAGCTGCTAATGTCTGGTCCGCCGCTATAGTAACACACAATCCAACCACCAAGGACACCAGGAAGATCACACGTCCAACTGTTCCTCCTGGATAATAACAGAGCAAGACTGCCTCTTGTTCTCAATGGACAGGTGCATCTGTTTTTCCCAGTAAGTAACAAGGCAGCCCTTATGTGGCTGGAGAGAGCCTGCAAGATGCCTAGGCCAGCAGAACCCTGGAGGTATTCCGGCCATGACATCCCTCTAAGTCCTCTGTACACAATGACCGGACAGCCTGTCATGGCTGCTATGTGCTGTGTGAGAGGCAGAGGCAGGTGGACATTAACCTCTTTCCTTGCCAAGCAGGCCACTCATATGATACAATATTAGGGAAAGTGAAAGTGGATACCTAGTCAGAAACACAAGCACCTGCGATAAAATCTGCAAATCTGTGTATGCGACCAATAAACGTAGATTTTTATATTGTTTTATATATATACAGTGCATTCGGAAAGTATTCAGACCCCTTGACTTTATCCACATTTTGTTACGTTACAGCCTTATTCAAAAATTTATTAAATCGTTTTTTTCCCTCATCAATCTACACACAGTACTCCATAATGACAAAGCAAAAACAGGTTTTTAGAAATGTTTGCAAATTCGTTAAAAATACAAACGGAAATATCACATTTACATAAGTGTTCAGACCCTTTACTCAGTACTTTGTTGAAGCACCTTTGGCAGAGATTACAGCCTCGAGTATTCTTGGGTATGACGCTACAAGCTTGGCACACCTGTATTTGGGGAGTTTATCCCATTCTTCTCTGCAGATCCTCTCAAGCTCTGTCAGATTGGATGGGGAGCGTCACTGCACAGCTATTTTCAGGTCTCTCCAGAGATGTTAGATCGGGTTCAAGTCCGGGCGCCGGCTGGGCCACTCAAGGACATTCAGAGACTTGTGCGCCACTCCTGCGTTGTCTTGGCTGTGTGCTTAGGGTCTTGTCCTGTTGGAAGGTGAATCTTCACCCCAGTCTGAGGTCCTGAGCAGTCTGGAGCAGGTTTTCAACAAGGACCTCTCTGTACTTTGCTCCGTTCATCTTTCCCTCGATCCTGACTAGTCTCCCAGTCCCTGCCGCTGAAAAACATCCCAACAGCATGATGCTGCCACCACCATGCTTCACCGTAGGGATGGTGCCAGGTTTCCTCCAGACGTGACGCTTGGCATTCAGGCCAAATAGTTCAGTCTTGGTTTCATCAGACCAGAGAATATTGTTTCTCATGGTCTGAGAGTCTTTAGGTGACTTTTGGCAAATTCCAAGAGGGCTGTCATGTGCCTTTTACTGAGGAGTGGCTTCTGTCTGGCCACTCTACCATAAAGGCCTGATTGGTGGAGTGCTGCAGAGATGGTTGTCCTTCTGGAAGGTTCTCCCATCTCCACAGAGGAACTCTGGAGCTCTTTCAGAGTGACCATCAGGTTCTTAGTCATCTCCCTGACCCCTGATTGCTCAGTTTGGCAAGGTGGCCAGCTCTAGGAAGTGTCTTCCCAACTTCTTCCATTTAAGAATGATGGAGGCCACTGTGTTCTTGGACACGTTCAATGCTGTAGAATGTTTTTAGTACCCTTCCCCAGATCTGTGCCTCGACACAATCCTGTCTCGGCGCTCTATGGACAATTCCTTCGACCTCATGACTTGGTTTTTGCTCTGACATGCACTGTCAGCTGAGGGACCTTATATAGACAGGTGTGTGCCTTTCCAAATAATTTCCAATCAATTTAATTTACCACAGGTGGACACCAATCAAGTTGTAGAAACATCTCAAGGATGATCAATGGAAACAGGATGCACCCGAGTTCAATTTTGAGTCTTATAGCAAAGGGTCTGAATACTTATGTAAATATGGTATTTCTGTTTTTGCTTTGTCATTATGGGGTATTGTGTGTAGATTGATTAGGAAATTGTTTTATTTAATCAATTTTAGAATAAGGCTGTACCGTAAGAACATGTGGAAAAAGTCAAGGGGTCTGTAAACTTTTCAAATGCATTGTATATATATATATACACTACCAGTCAAAAGTTTGGACACACCTACTCATTCAAGGGTTTTTATTTATTTTATTTTTTTCCATTGTAGAATAATAGTAAAGACATCAAAACTATGAAATAACACATATGGAATCATGTAGTAAACAAAAAAGTGTTAAACAAATCAAAATGTGTTTTATATTTGAGATTCTTCAAATAGCCGCCCTTTGCCTTGATGACAGCTTTGCACACTCTAATTTATCCTGTAAGTCGCTCTGGATAAGAGTGTCTGCTAAGAGACTCAAATGTAAATGTAAGCCATTATGAAGGAAGTTTCTTACTAACGTTAGCGGAATTGCTAACTAGCGCTAGCGCAATGACTGGAAGTCTATGGTAACAGCTGATGAAACTACCTCTAACTTCCTTCATACTGGATGCAGAGACATACAAATGGTATCAATGAGTTCATCTGACTCTGGGTAAGTAGATAATTGCCAAAATCCCGAAGTATTCCTTTAAAGCTATAGATCTTAAATGTAATTCTGTCCTGAATCATGAGCCTAGACATGCTGGGTATAAATTTGAGTCAGTGGTTGGTGAGGTGATTCAATACTCTGAGTCAGGGCTATGTGAAATGTTTGGTCTGTCTGTATTTGGTCTTTGGCAGTGCTCGGAGCCCTGACCCTGTGCTGGGTAAGCGGTAAGGTTGTGGGGTTGTATGTACCAAACGGGGTGGAACAGCAGAGACGGACTGCATGGGAGAGAAACCTCTCTTTTCAGTGCTGCTGTCAGATGGCCATTTCTTACATAGCTCTGATTTTTCACAAGCAGTAGCTATTGGGAGAAGAGAGGCCTTTTGGACCAAACAGATGGAATGCTCCTGTCTTGTACTGGTTGCAATCTTTTCTCTGTCGGTGGTGTGGCTTGATATCGCTACTAAGAGCTTACCAGCATGGAGAATGTCCTGGGAAATGGTCAGGATCAATGATTAAGCCTCGGGAATGGTGGCCCTGATCCGAACCCTAATCCCAGCTGAAATGCCAGCTCTTGTCCTCGGAATGAAAACTCTCTTAATATTGACATGCACCGGCAAAGTGCAAATGGATCATTATGTCCATGGACATGACATCTCATTGCACCTTAGCATTTCTCTCTTCCACAATGTGGAAGCATACACTGAGGGAAAAAAGTATTTGATCCCCTGCTGATTTTGTACGTTTGCCCACTGACAAAGAAATGATCAGTCTATAATTTTAATGGTAGGTTTATTTGAACAGTGAGAGACAGAATAACAACAAAAAAATCCAGAAAAACGCATGTCAAAAATGTTATAAATTGATTTGCATTTTAATGAGGGAAATAAGTATTTGACCCCTCTGCAAAACATGACTTAGTACTTGGTGGCAAAACCCTTGTTGGCAATCACAGAGGTCAGACGTTTCTTGTATTTGTCCACCAGGTTTGCACACATCTCAGGAGGGATTTTGTCCCACCCCTCTTTGCAGATCTTCTCCAAGTCATTAAGGTTTCGAGGCTGACGTTTGGCAACTCGAACCTTCAGCTCCCTCCACAGATTTTCTATGGGATTAAGGTCTGGAGACTGGCTAGGCCACTCCAGGACCTTAATGTGCTTCTTCTTGAGACACTCCTTTGTTGCCTTGGCCGTGTGTTTTGGGTCATTGTCATGCTGGAATACCCATCTACGACCCATTTTCAATACCCTGGCTGAGGGAAGGAGGTTCTCACCCAAGATTTGACGGTACATGGCCCCATCCATCGTCCCTTTGATGCGGTGAAGTTGTCCTGTCCCCTTAGCAGAAAAACACCCCCAAAGCATAATGTTTCCACCTCCATGTTTGACGGTGGGGATGGTGTTCTTGGGGTCATAGGCAGCATTCCTCCTCCTCCAAACATGGCAAGTTGAGTTGATGCCAAAGAGTTCAATTTTGGTCTCATCTGACCACAACACTTTCACCCAGTTCTCCTCTGAATCATTCAGATGTTCACTGGCAAACTTCAGACGGGCATGTACAGTGGGGAAAAAAAGTATTTAGTCAGCCACCAATTGTGCAAGTTCTCCCACTTAAAAAGATGAGAGAGGCCTGTAATTTTCATCATAGGTACACGTCAACTATGACAGACAAAATGAGAAAAGAAAATCCAGAAAATCACATTGTAGGATTTTTTATGAATTTATTTGCAAACTATGGTGGAAAATAAGTATTTAGTCAATAACAAAAGTTTCTCAATACTTTGTTATATACCCTTTGTTGGCAATGACACAGGTCAAACGTTTTCTGTAAGTCTTCACAATGTTTTCATACACTGTTGCTGGTATTTTGGCCCATTCCTCCATGCAGATCTCCTCTAGAGCAGTGATGTTTTGGGGCTGTCGCTGGGCAACACAGACTTTCAACTCCCTCCAAAGATTTTCTATGGGGTTGAGATCTGGAGACTGGCTAGGCAACTCCAGGACCTTAAAATGCTTATTACAAAGCCACTCCTTCGTTGCCCGGGCGGTGTGTTTGGGATCATTGTCATGCTGAAAGACCCAGCCACGTTTCATCTTCAATGCCCTTGCTGATGGAAGGAGGTTTTCACTCAGAATCTCACGATACATGGCCCCATTCATTCTTTCCTTTACACGGATCAGTCGTCCTGGTCCCTTTGCAGAAAAACAGCCCCAAAGCATGATGTTTCCACCCCCATGCTTCACAGTAGGTATGGTGTTCTTTGGATGCAACTCAGCATTCTTTGTCCTCCAAACACGACGAGTTGAGTTTTTACCAAAAAGTTATATTTTGGTTTCATCTGACCATATGACATTCTCCCAATCCTCTTCTGGATCATCCAAATGCACTCTAGCAAACTTCAGACGGGCCTGGACATGTACTGGCTTAAGCAGGGGGACACGTCTGGCACTGCAGGATTTGAGTCCCTGGCGGCGTAGTGTGTTACTGATGGTAGGCTTTGTTACTTTGGTCCCAGCTCTCTGCAGGTCATTCACTAGGTCCCCCCGTGTGGTTCTGGGATTTTTGCTCACCGTTCTTGTGATCATTTTGACCCCACGGGGTGAGATCTTGCGTGGAGCCCCAGATCGAGGGAGATTATCAGTGGTCTTGTATGTCTTCCATTTCCTAATAATTGCTCCCACAGTTGATTTCTTCAAACCAAGCTGCTTACCTATTGCAGATTCAGTCTTCCCAGCCTGGTGCAGGTCTACAATTTTGTTTCTGGTGTCCTTTGACAGCTCTTTGGTCTTGGCCATAGTGGAGTTTGGAGTGTGACTGTTTGAGGTTGTGGACAGGTGTCTTTTATACTGATAAGTTCAAACAGGTGCCATTAATACGGGTAACGAGTGGAGGACAGAGGAGCCTCTTAAAGAAGAAGTTACAGGTCTGTGAGAGCCAGAAATCTTGCTTGTTTGTAGGTGACCAAATACTTATTTTCCACCATAATTTGCAAATAAATTCATAAAAAATCCTACAATGTGATTTTCTGGAAAAAAATGCCTCAATTTGTCTGTCATAGTTGACGTGTACCTATGATGAAAATTACAGGCCTCTCTCATCTTTAAGTGGGAGAACTTGCACAATTGGTGGCTGACTAAATACTTTTTCCCCCCACTGTATATGTGCTTTCTTGAGCAGGGGGACCTTGCGGGCGCTGCAGGATTCCAGTCCTTCACGGCGTAGTGTGTTACCAATTGTTTTGTTGGTGACTATGGTCCCAGCTGCCTTGAGATCATTGACAAGATCCTCCCGTGTAGTTCTGGGCTTATTCCTCACCGTTCTCATGATCATTGCAACTCCACGAGGTGAGATCTTGCATGGAGCCCCAGGCCGAGGGAGATTGACAGTTATTTTGTGTTTATTCCATTTGCAAATAATCGCACCAACTGTTGTCAACTTCTCACCAAGCTGCTTGGCGATGGTCTTGTAGCCCATTCCAGCCTTGTGTAGGTCTACAATCTTGTCCCTGACATCCTTGGAGAGCTCTTTGGTCTTGGCCATGGTGGAGAGTTTGGAATCTGATTGATTGATTGCTTCTGTGGACAGGTGTCTTTTATACAGGTAACAAGCTGAGATTAGGAGCACTCCCTTTAAGAGTGTGCTCCTAATCTCAGCTCGTTACCTGTATAAAAGACACCTGGGAGCCAGAAATCTTTCTGATTGAGAGGGGGTGAAATACTTATTTCGCTCATTAAAATGCAAATCAATTGATAACATTTTTGATATGCGTTTTTCTGGATTTTGTTGTTGTTAATCTGTCTCTCACTGTTCAAATAATCCTACCATTAAAATTATAGACTGATCATTTCTTTGTCAGTGGGCAAACGTACAAAATCAGCAGGGGATCAAATACTATTTCCCCTCACTGTAAGTACTGCAGCTGGAAAGCTGTAGCTTTTTGGAGCTGTTGTCATAGTTTCCTTTCTGCAGCAGTGTGAAGGAAATACATTAGAGGTCTTTGCCATGTGATTGGAATTGAGTATGTATTGATTCAGAATGAACATGAGCCTGGTTTCAATCCGAAAACATAATAATATTAAAACAAAAACATGAAAGTGTGTTTCTGTTAATGCACCACATCTTACGTTAAGCCGAAATGGGATTTTCTATTTTCATACATTAATTTCACCCCTAGAACATTAAAGGCAGTGCTAAATGTACACAGTGTTCAACTCTGATAAATGAGGCTTGGCAGAGAGGTTCATCTAGCACATGAGGAGCACAAAAGCCAGTGCTTAAATAAGGGGGAATTAAGGGCTCCACTATTCCTCCTGGAGAGGTCTCGCAGTGGCTCAGTCCCAGTGCTCTGCAGACATGAATCATGATAGATAAGGAGAGTGGACTGAGATAATGTTTGAAGAGCACTGGGCTCCATAAAGTAGTCTGAGTCTTGGTGACCATGACATAAGGCTAGTGAGTGTCTGAATATTCACTCACAAAGTACAGTGTTCTGGTTTTGCAGGCAAATTGTTGTAGCTATATTTTAATTATATATTAATTATATATATTCAGAGAGAGGTTTTTTATAGCAATTCATTTTAAATTGTTCTGTCTGGAATGAGCCATCAGTTTTGGCTCTCATTCAAATACGTAGACCTTGGCTCACAAGAAGACTGTGAACTTTGGATGCTTTGTAAAAAATAAATGATATGGATGTAATTAAAGTAACTGTGATATATACGTATTTGCACACCTAATTAGCAATCCAATGTGGAACTGTTTGTGTGATAAAGTCATACTGCTCAATGCATTAGGGCTGCTTTGCACACGGTTCCACTCTTTCCACGCTCTCTCTATTCCCACTCTGTTGACCATAAAGAATGAGAGCTTGTCAGTATGTGAGGGATGTCACTCTTCTCTCTGTTATGCAATATGCCTGTAGGTTGTGTAGATTCTTTCATTAATGCTGGAGAGTTACAGTCTCTTGAAGAGCAATTACAAGGGATGTTTGTGTGTCAAAAAGTATATTTTAACATATTATTTCTATATTTCTAGAGAACCGTGGAAGCCGTTGGTGTTCCCAGTGGATTACCATTTCCAATTTGTGTTTTTTTCCTTTAAAAAGCATTCTAAACTGTATTTGTTTTATACTAAGGGGCCCTCCAAGTGAAATATGGATTGGAGTTCTTGGAACAACTACCGAGTGAGTGACTGTACTGTAGTCTCTCACATACTGTGGCCCTGCTCTGTTTCCTGAGCCAAAACAATACCAGAGCACCCAGTTTCTGTCCAGGCTCATTAATTATAATTTGCTCTCCTTTCCACTTAATCTATTAGAGGCGCTTGATTCACACCCATTAATCTTTTCTCATTAATGCGTATTCTCTTCTCTCACTGAGACTCAAGTTCCTCTGGTGTTTGCTTAATGACAGTCAGGTCTGATCAGATCTGCCTCACTTGCTCTACGGTTCATTCTAGTGAAAGCACAATTTAGTCAACACAGTTGATTTTGTCTTATGTTCAGATAAAAACTAAATGTTTGAGTGGTACAGACAGACAACCTCTTATGTAACCTTGCTCCCACAGTCGGCAGTGTTAATGACTAAAATATATATTGTTAAAAATATATTGTACATGTCCTGGGGTCATTCACTGAGGATTTGATGGCAGAAGAACCATTCTGGTTCAGGTAACACACAGAAAACAAATCCACAAAGATGTTTCTGCCAAAAGGCTTGGCTCTGCACTTGTGATAATTTTCTGTGAGGTAAAAATAGTTGTTTCTGTCTTGTAAAAGTGCCCCATTTAGAAACCATTTAAAGGTCTAAAAAGGATGCTGGCACTAATTACATTTAAGTATTTTCTTCAACAGCAATTTTTAGGCATGGTCGTCTGTACAAATGTACACTACAGTTATTCTGCATGTTGCTTTTGTGCACAACTGGCTGTAGGCCATGTCAAATTAGCTTCAAGGAGCATGTTTCTCCTCCGTTAGGCCCTAGTTACTGCCTACACATCCACGGTTGTGCTACAAAAGATTTTCATTTTGGACGGATTCCCTGCGATGATATCATTGGCCTCTGATCATTATCAGAGAGCTATGTTGCTGCACCTTTTACAGTCATATCAAGCAAGATAGGACCCTCCCCCTCCCAAACACCAGCCCAGATATTGCCTCACTTGATTTGCCCGCCCACTCCCACAATGGTTTCTGAGTAGAGCCAAGAAGAGAAGAAACCTCTGTGTGGAAATCCACAACCAGAGTTTGCCTTTCAGAAAATAATGTATCTTTCTCAGAAATAAATAATTCTGATTTACACTGACTTATCACATTTTCGATAGTGAAGATACTTTCTTTGCAACTATTGTTGAATCAGATTGTACTCGTCCTCCAATGAACCTACGCTTATGTTAACGAATTGGATGTTTTGCCATAAGCAAATGCAGGTTCTGCTATTTTTAGGGTTTGAGCATTTACATTGCTAATTATATGCGTGCACCTTGGATTTTGCAGCAGTCACTTCCAGTATAAGATGAAAGCGAGTGCTGGGAGCGATAGTAGCTTGCGTTGCGTATGCTGTTGATTCAGCTGTGAGATACCATTGTATGTCCCATAACTGTTTATTTGGCCGTGTATTGTGGGGGTTCTTATCTGTAGCTAGAGAGGTGATTGTTCCATTATTTCACAGAGCGAGGTCCTGCTTATTCTGCAGCTGGCTTGTGTTTCACTGGGCTCTATACAACACAATGGAGTACTCAGTTACTTGTTGAAGTGTGTCACTGATCTGTTGATGAAATAATAGATAGCATAGATTATTTCATCCCTCTGTTTCTCGTTATTTTTTTACTATCTGTAATAAAAATACAAACAAGATGAATAATGGATCAAAACGAGTTATAAAGTGCTGTTGAATTTGCTAATACTCCCACGTTGATACCATAGCATAGCATTTCATTGATTTCATTGGATATATACCTCACATCAGTCCCATTCCATATAGGCATGGTGTGACATGCACTGTACTGGTCCTTCTCCTGATCAGCTCTGAGATGGTGTCATTGACCCTGTGCTTTCTTTTACTTTGTTTTAGAGCTGCTGCCACAGGAAATTACTCTGGGTGGGGGGTAAACCAGCCTTATGACTCATTCTTCTGTAAATCTACCATTAGAGTAAAAAATGAAATTACAGTTCACACAAATGTATATAGTACTATGAATACAGTACTATGAGTACATAGATAGTCTTGCGTAAACAGACATAGTATTCCCATATTGTCACTTAAAATAAAATACCATAATCTTTTAGCAAAGTGTTTTACCCAACTGTAATGGCATGCTATTCCCACCTTAAACAGCAGTCACAGTACATTTGTTAAGTGAATTACTCCTCATCCCAGGATATAAGGAGTTGACTTTGATATCGTCACTCACAGCAAGAATGAAAGGCTCATCAATTCTGAAATGGACGTCTTATTTTGGTAAATGTGCAGGAAACTTATCAGAGTCTATTAAAACTTCCCAGAGGGTTGGGAACACTTAACGTTGCGTGCTATAGCAAGCTATGCAGCTTTAAATGGTTGGAGATTTGGCAGATGCCTGTTGTTGTAGTGGCTCACAGTCCCGTGATGGCTTCTGTCTCTGTGTCTCTCCAGGGAGCAGCTTTGTCAACTCCAGGGGCTCTCCGGGACTCCTGGGCACACCCAGCGGGAACGGCCTGGGGAAAGTCATGCCCACCAAGTCTCCACCGCCCCCTGGAGTGAACATGGGGATGGGAAACCGCAAGCCAGACCTGAGAGTGGTGATCCCCCCATCCAGCAAAGGCATGATGCCCCCACTGGTGAGTAGCCTACAGTCCCCACTCCTCACTGCACATGAGCAGACTGTAGGAACACTCTGTATCTCTCTCAGTCCCAGGGCCGGCTCAGATTCTGCCTCAGAAGCATTCTCCTTTCCCCTCACGTGTGCAACAGAGGGAGTTTTATTTTCCCTTCACAGGATCGTGATGGTATCATTGTGGTATAGCGTGAAATGTTGGAAATGTTTTGGAGCAGGAGACAAGGTCCTCTCTGCCTGAGGATATCAGTGCTGTCTGAGGACCTCTTTCTTCTTGGTAGGTCTGGTTTACGTGCAGCTTAGATTCACTTCCATCAACAAATCAGCGAGTGGCATTCGTTCTTATTTGATCACCTACAGGAGCTAGACTCTGGACAGTGCCAAGAACACAAACAGCACTATAGCTACTTGGGCTATATTTCTGAGGCCCAGTCACTCAATTATTCATATTGAAATTATAGGCCCTCTCTAATTATTATAATTAAGGTGCAGAGAGCTCTGACCACATTGAGCACCTGAGGCTACACTAGACTGCCATGGCCATAAATCAAAATGGGAAGAAAGAGAAAGGGGAAAAAAGTATTCAGAAATTGGCCAGTAATTGACTCTTTCCAACCTGCATGTTGCTGGAGCTCTCAGCAACGGGAGTTCCTCCAAGACACGGAGGCGTTGTTTGGTAAATATACCTGTGGTTACCGTGGCGTGGGCACCCCTGATCCATCCACCAGCCTGGAGCAGGGGATCAACACGTGTATGGTACTGTTACCATGCCAGCATCTGGAAGTGGTAGAGCTCCACACCTCACAAAGACAAAGCATTATTTTAGATCTAACTGGTAGAATGGTTCAGACAGAGAGAATTTAGAAGTCCTGAATGTGTCAGTAGTATTGAGATGAAAGGGAGGGCCTGCTCTGCTCTGTCAGTGTAAACGCAACGTTCCAGATAGGTTAAGGCTGTGGGGGCTGGCAGGTCTGCAGACAGCCTGTCATTAGGCCATAATGGTATTAAATTAATCACATCTCAGTGTGACAGAGTGAGGATGAAGGCTTAATCAGGGGCCCAGTGTGAGCCAGATAATATCTTGTCGCCCTTGTCGTGTCTTCCTGACGATATTGATTGAGTGTGGGTATTAAGACAGTCCTGGCCAGGGCAGTCTGTCCCTCAGCACAGGGAAGATGGAAGAAGGGCTTCCAGTTAGCCTCTTGTCTAGCGGAACAGTAGGCCTCACATACAGAGAGACCCCTGTAATCTACTAGGTGAAACAAAAATGCACAATATGCAGGCTTAGTAGTACTGTATCAATATATTACATTGACTGTTACCTCGTTGACTACTTTACATGAGCTACAAAGGTTTTGTTACATTACAGTTTGCATTGAGTTGACCTAACTAGTCAGTTTTAGTTTCTTGAACACAGTTTATTTGAAAGTGGAGAGCCTTCCAAATGAGTCACGTTATACCCTCAGGATTGATGATGTAATTAGATTGATAGAGTTATGTATTGATGCATGAGAGGTTAAGAACTTATTCAATGTGAGGTTAAGTCCAAGTCATGAAGTGTGTTTGCTGACTTAAACTCCTTACCTTAGAGTTTACCCATTTCGGTTTTACATCAGTAACCTTTTGAGTAGCGAATAGTGATGGATCCAAAATGATAAGTCAAACTCTGAAATGGTCACAAACACAATGCTAAAGTGTTATAACATGGTCATTTAGCAGACACTTTTATCCAAAGCATTGTACAGTATTGCATTCAAGTATTTCAGGGAAGTTCATGAGTCCGCAAAGAAATTGATTGACATTGCATTTGACAAAGAGGGTTTCGCAAGGTAACATGAATAGCAGAGGACAGAGGGAATTTTTAATGGCACGTCTAGATGACTTTTACTCGTGGAATACAATCAGGCAATTAGGACTTTGGTTTTCAACATCAAAAGGGTGACTGTAGAAGCTATCCTGACCTTCTCTTGTAACCCTGCCTCTCTTCTTCTCTTCTGTTGAGAGCAGTCAGAGGAAGAGGAAATGGATTTGGTGAGTTTTAAGAAATGCCTGAGAAAAATGGCTGAATGAGCACGCTTTAAATTTCATCGTAACAACAGAAAGAGGCAGATAGATCAGTAATACGTGTTCAGGAGTGACAGCTGTACTTGAACTGTAGATTTGAATAACTTGAACTGAGTTTATTTAATTTGATTGAATGCATTTTCTTTTTATAAAGACTAAATTGAGAAATGAACAGCAGCATCAGTGTGTCACTGCGTGTTTTAGGCCTGGCCTATTAAAGATGCCTCAACCTGTCTAATGTGGGGTGCACCGCCACTCCCATGTGTTGTTCAGGGAATTCCAGTCATCCTGCTGGGGTTTGTGTGTGTTTCTGTTTGTTTGCGAGTGAGCACACGATGCACATGTTCACAAGAACAAGCAAACATGTCATTATCAATCTTGTGTCTGGTTACTTCAAGAAAGTAGTTTGGACACACATCATCAAATATTATTTAGTGAAAACGAAAGGTTTCATAATATCAATACAATTCCAAAGTAACTTCCCAAGAAGGGATTTCAGATCTAGGATTTATTTTTCTCATGGGGAGGGATTGTATTGAAGCTTGCTTTTGATGATGTCACCTCGTTGGAGAGAATATGAGCAGCGGATATTTATCAAACTGTCATGATGCAATATTGCCTCAAATGTAACCCTCAGCTGGACTATATTACAAGTAACCATATCATATGATAAGGATATGCCTTATGTGTTTGCTACACTGATTAAGTAAAGGTGTCTCTTGATGTTATTCCCACCCAGCTCATGCTAAATATCATTTTGCATCCGTCAGGTGCTAGCAAATACAGTGCCTTCAGAAAGTATTCAGACCCGTTGACTTTTTCCACATTTTGTTAGGTTACAGCCTTATTCTAAAGTAGATTAAATTGTTTTTTTCTTCATCATTCTACACACAATACCTCATAATGACAAAGCAAAAACAGGTTTTTAGAAATGTTCGCAAATGTATTGAAAATAAAAAACGGAAATATAACATTTACATAAGTATTCAGACCCTTTACTCAGTACTTTGTTGAAGCATCTTTGGCAGAGATTACAGCCTTGAGTCTTCTTGGGTATGACGCTACAAGCTTGGCACACCTGTATTTGGGGAGTTTCTCCCATTCTTCTATGCAGATCCTCTCAAGCTCTGTCAGGTTGGATGGGGAGCATCGCTGCACAGCTATTTTCAGGTCTCTCCAGAGATGTTAGATCGGGTTCAATTCCGGGCTCTGGCTGGACCACTCAAGGACATTCAGAGACTTGTCCTGAAGCCACTCTACATTGTCTTGGCTGTGTGCTTAGGGTCATTGTCCTGTTGGAAGGTGAACCTTCGCCCCAGTCTGAGGTCCTGAGCGCTCTGGAGCAGGTTTTCATCAAGGATCTCTCTGTACTTTGCTCTGTTCATCTTTCCCTCGATCCTGACTAGTCTCCCAGTCCCTGCCGCTGAAAAACATCCCCACAGCATGATGCTTCCACCACCATGCTTCACTGTAGGGATGGTGCCAGGTTTCCTCCAGACATGAGGCTTGGCATTCAGGCCAAAGAGTTCAATCTTGGTTTCATCAGAGCAGAGAATCTTGTTTCTCTTTGTCTGAGAGTCCTTTAGGTGCCTTTTGGCAAACTCCAAGCGGGCTGTCATGTGCCTTTTACTGAGGAGTGGCTTCCGTCTGGCCACTCTACCATAAAGGCCTGATTGGTGGAGTGCTGCTGAGATGGTTGTCCTTCTGGAAGGTTCTCCCATCTCCACAGAGGAACTCTGGAGCTCTGTCAGAGTGACCATTGGGTTCTTGGTCAACTCCCTGACCAAGGTCCTTCTCCCCTGATTGCTCAGTTTGGCCGGGCGGCCAGCTCTAGAAAGTCTTGGTGGTTCCAAACTTCTTCCATTTAAGAATGATGGAGGCCACTGTGTTCTTGGGGACCTTCAATGCTGCAGACATTTTTTGGTACCCTTCCCCAGATCTGTGCCTCGACACAATCCTGTTTCGGAGCTCTACGGACAATTCCTTCGACCTCATGTCTTGGTTTCTGCTCTGACATGCACTGTCAACTGTAGGACCTTATATAGACAGGTGTGTGCCTTTCCAAATCATGTCCAATCAATTGAATTTACCACAGGTGGACTCCAATCAAGTTGTAGAAACATCTCAAGGATGATCAATGGAAACAGGATGCACCTGAGCTCAATTTTGAGTCTCATAGCAAAGGGTCTGAATATTTATGTAAATAAGGTGTTTCTGGTTTTTATTTGTAATACATTTGCAAACATTTCAAAAAACCTGTTTTCGCTTTATCATTATGGGGTATTGTGTATAGATTGATGACAATGTTTTTTAATTCAATCAATTTTAGAATAAGGATGTAACGTAACAAAATGTAGAAAAAGGGAAGGGGTCTGAATACTTTCCGAATGCACTGTATGTCTCACTTTTAGATCAGAACGAACAAGTGTAGCATTCAAAGTTGATATTAGAGGTACATAATGGACAGAATGTTATATCCTCAGAAGATTTTAATAAAGCATGCATAGATCTATAAATTGTGGAAAATTAGGCCAGTGTGTGTGTGGGCCTGATGAGTGTAGTTGGCTGCCTCAGAGCTTGTGTGGTCCTGTTGCTGCTGCTTGAAGGCACTGCGTTGTGTGTGACTGTGTGCTTGGAATAGCATGCCAGCCACTGCACCCAGGATTGCGGTTTTAAAGGAGTTAGTAGTAGCTACTGTATATTGTCCAAATTTAGGACCTGTCTCTTTTTGTGTTAGTCTTAAGAAATCTGCAATTTTTGGTAGCCATTGAATTGATCATTGCTTTATACACATTCTGTAAACAATTTGAGTGCTGAAGAGCATTTGCCTTAGCTTGTAAGGAAAATTGAATACGAAAAAGATTGCATATCAGCACCAATCCCACTGCTGTATATGGTAAAACAATATTTTACTTCAAAACTATACTCCCTTTGCTGATTATGTATAATCCATAATCCCTACATTGCATATCTGTTAAGAGATTCATCCACAAACAACAGCCCTCTTCTCAATATTGGACAAAAACATGCAATGTCTTTACTTGATGGGATTGAGTTTGACGCTTATTGCGTGTATTGTCAAGCCGTTGTCATATGACAAGCCTCAATATGTTATCTGGATTGTAACTACACATGTGACATGAAGCTACAGTGCCACCTCTTGTTTGAAAGTAGTATCGCAACACATTTGTCCACTGGCACAATATTAATGGTCTTTATCAAGTTAGTGCTTAAAAACATTTTAAAACGTAATCTATAACTGACATTTTGTATACTTTGGGTTCACTACAGTAAGCCCTTTAATACCATACTATGTTGCTTTGTTCATGAAATCTGTTTTTTCCCGGTTCTGTTTGCAGAACACCCAAAGGCTAAGCAGCTCCCAGTCCCAGCCACTGGCCACCCCAGTAGTGTCTGTCACCACCCCCAGCCTGCCCCCCCAAGGCCTGGTCTACTCAGGCATGCCCACCGCTTACAACACCGGTGAGTCTACCCCTCTGTCCCTTGCCACGGCTGCCTCAGCCCTGCCTGCTTGGCTGTTACTGATTGGTCTGGTCTCCTGTGGTGATAGGTGTTGCTGCAGTAGCAGTGGGAGGGGGAGTGTGTGTAACTCACTGTTCTCTGGTGCTGTTGTTGTTGCAGAGTACTCCCTGAGCAGTGCAGAGATCTCCTCCCTACAGGGCTTTGGCTCTCCAGGGCTCTCTCTGGGCTCCATGTCGGCATGGCAACAACATCAACTGGGTCAGGCAGCTCTCAGCTCTTTGGTGTGAGTAACACACTAGCAAACACATGCACACACATTAAGAAACCCACACTCATGTATAGAATATACAGTACATGCACACACATTATATACACATTCAAAGTACATAGCTTGAACTCCTTCAGCTATCCCTTTTCCAACCACCACTCCAAGAACCTGATCTATGTCACTTTCCAAATGGCCACTGAGCCCATGCTGTTCCTCTCCACAGGGGTGGTGGTCACCTACCTCAGGGCTCCAACCTCTCTATCAACACCAGCCAAAACATCAATATCAAGTCAGAGCCAATCTCCCCTCCGCGGGAGCGCGTCACCCCCTCTGGCTTCCACCAGCAGCAGCAACAGCAGCGGCATCAGCAACAGCAGCAGGCGTCCAGCCGGCAGGACCTGGGAAGCTCGCCAGTGGACAGCCTCAGCTCCTCCTGCAGCTCGTACGACGGCAGCGACCGTGAGGACCACCGGCCAGACTTCCACTCCTCCTCCATGGGGCTGAGCAGACCCCCAGCCGGCACCGAGGACAACAGGGCGAGCCCTTCTGTCAAGCGCATGCGCATGGACACCTGGGTGACATAGAGCCACCTGGTCAAGCCTCCAGTCACCAGCTAGTCCGAGGGAGGGAGGGAGGGAGGGAGGGAGGGGATATACATGGGGGAGAGATGGAGGGGGTAGGAAAGGTCCTGATAGTTATCATTATAATATTATTATTTAACTCCATTTCATTTTGTAAGAAGGAGAATGGCAAATACAATTAAAGGACATATCTAAATTAAATAAGTCTCACATTAATAAGAAAAGCATTCAAGTAGTTGGACTGAATTATGTACACAAACAGACGTTATCAGGTACTGGGTGCGAATCAGATTATGTTTGCAGGAGTCCGATGTTCAAAGGAGAAAAAAAAGAAATATTAAACAATCTAGTTTATTGTAGTCACAGGTCTAGTCTGGCACTTACTTGTAGTTGCTGTTTTTGCTGTTGTGGTTGCAAGTTGCAAACAATCAAAGAAAGTCAGAGTGTTGCCTATTGGCTGAGGGCCCCTGCTTGTGGCGCCCACTGTTAGAGCTCATGTTTCACAACATGATGATGTAACCACATACACCTTTAATCTCATACAATGTTGACTCAATTTGTCTCTTCTATTAAATTATTAAATCAAATCGATGTGACATCTAATTTTAAAACATAATCGACCTTAGAGACACTACAACAGAGTTGTTGTTTTTAATTTGAAAGAGGTAGAATTTCTCTCGTGGGGTTTGAGACAGGAAAAGCTATCATGTATGGGAAGGACATGGCTCAAAGTCATGTGATTAGTTCTAAAAGAGATAGGAAAAAGTATATTGCAATAATAACATATTCATTTTATAATCTGATATGGGAAATTAAGATAATGGGAAATCATCCAGTTGAACTGGTAGCATAGTAATAGTAAGAAATCTTCTCATTGCTCCAACAATTCATTGGTAATGTAAGCCAAAGCTGTACTGTATGTTTATTTCTGTTATTTTGTAGCTATGGTTTCCAGCAATTCTCTCAAAAACAATTGTTTATCTTAGTTATGTTTTTACTGTGCTCTGTTACAACCAATATAAAGACATGCAAGCCAGATCTTGAATCAATATCTAAAGCCATGAACACTTGCTGTTCTGTTTGTAAAATTCTAAATTTGAGCCAAATGTTTTATTTTGTTATGTAAATAGCAACTTTAATATTTATCACCTTGGTGTAGCTAAGTACGTATGTATTGTACCATCACCAGATTCAAGAAAAAGGTATATTTTTGTGGATTACTGCCATGTTTACCCAGCAAGATCCTTATTAAGTAGATTAGTCACTGGTTAATATTTACTATTTTGTTAATTATACTGTACTTTCTTCAACATTTTGTTATTACCGTTTTAATCAGTGGATTTATTTCCAGAGAGTAGTTTTTGGGGTAGTTTTCCCTTTAATAGTGGTGAATGTCTGTCCCTAGGAAATTGTAATAACAGTGCTGTGAGGTTAAAGTTCCTGTATACCGTATGTTGTGAAGGATAATCACAATGCTAAGGTTACTTCTATTGTGTTAACTATTTACCTGCAGCTGCTGGATACTCTGCCAACTTTCAAACCCAAGGTCCCATCTCAGCATTGAAAAACCGTCCATTGTGATTGTGCTTAGCTCAATTGAAAGACATGCCATTTCATGAACCATGCCAATAAACCTATTTATGGTTAATTAAATTATCCATTTATATATCACTCTGGTGAATTTAATTTAATTAAATTACAAACGTTGTAAATATCATAGCCTAAATGTAGATCTCAGTCATGATTATGTATAAAATTAATACGTTTTATAAAATGGCACAGTAAAATACCCTTTGTAAACGCCCCATCACTAGTAGGAAATGAATAATCCAGAAATCATGATGTCATAAGCAGGGTGTAGTACTGGTGAGGGGCAGCAGCCATTTTCTGTTTCACTGTTGTATGTTTGCCTGTGTGAGCATATCAGACCATGCAGAGACAGTCATTGTCTGTTACAGGTGGCCCTGGCTTGCATTATACCCCATCCTCACAGTGGCAAAGTGTCAGAGGATTCAGCAGCTAAAACATAGGAGAGACAATGCAACTGAATTGACTTGATCTCACACTGCTGGATTGCACACATTTGTATGAGAAGTGTGCTGTACAAAAGGAGTATCTCTTTACATTTGCTATATTTTCCCTTGTGTGTTTCTCCTCCACACCCACCTCCACCCCTTTCATTTGATCCATAGCAGTTGGTGATAAGCCAATAGTGATCTATGTAGTTTCCAACTCGTACTCTGTCCAGATGCGGCCCCAACAAAATGTCACTTAAAGGGTCCAGTCTACTATTAGATGTTATTGCAAGTCCAATATAGTCACCCTCAGTACTAGAATGAAGATTTGCAAAGATGATGTGCTTAGGGCCTGCAGGGCCTGAGCAGATGAAAATATGACTGTTAACCTCTAGTCCTTAAGTGCCACTGTGTGAGGGAGCTGTATAGGCAGTTGCACATCAAATTGAATTCATCTAAACCTTTTTGAACACACATTATTTTCCTCAGTCTTGATCAATTCAGAAATATTTTTGAAATGCATAAGAAACACAACACAACTTATTAATATCAAATTGAACATTTCAGGTTACAGAATAGCAATAATACCATTACACTATTCTTACAAGACAGAAGCAGTCTTTTTTCATAGCTTCATCACACAATTACATGCACACTTTAGCACTTGATAGGATATCAGGGAATTTTTCTAGCTTCACTCTTTATATGCACGGTTAGAAAATAGCCTTATCCCAAAGAATCACTCGTTATAAATCAAGAAAAGCCTCACAAAGCTCCAAACTTACACCCCTACAGCTAAAGAAGCTGACATACATTACAGTACATAGACTAAATAGTCTTGCCCACCCTGCACTCCCCTAAAATCAGATTCACACAAGGAATGTATTGAGAATGTAAAGGGATAGACTTGCTCTTTTGGTCTATGTGCTGTGTAAAAACATGCACAACTGTTGAATGTGAAAGAACATGATTTAAGGAGACAACAGAACTTTGTTTAAAGTACTTTCTTCACTTTGCTTAGCAAGAGTAGGCCTACACTGCTTTGCTTTATGGCTTTTATAAACAGAGCTATGTATTTGGTAATTGTTTGTAGTTAATAGGTCACTTCAAGAAGCTGTTTGCGGTTTGGATGCTCAAACCGTTTGGCGGCACAAGCTGGACTTTGTTGCCATGAATGAAACAAACTGTTTCAAAATCAAGAGAGAATTTTAAGTTAATCTGCATTTTATTTCCCTTGAATGTGTTGTTTTATCTTCATTATACAATAAATATTCTAGTGAACTTTTTATTTAATGACTAAGATACCATGCTAGAGATTGTTGTACAAATTTGTATTCTACATTCACTAAAGTAAAACTATTGTAGGTTCTCTCACTCATCCTGTATAAAATGAAGTGAACAACTCTCATACCTAGATTTTGTCCACCTGTGAAGTCCCAAACAATAGAGACTGTCAGCTTTATTAAACACCTCAATGTATGCTTAAACACTAACTCTATGTGCCTTTATATGGGAGTGATGGAGAGGAAAGTGTCCTAATTATTTACATGCATCAATTTATGTTCACAAAAGGTCAGCACAAGTTGGCTCTCATAATACAGAAGTGCAGGAAGTGCGTTTTCAAACCGAATAGTTCACATTGGCATTGATCTTTTTGGAAAAACATCATGCAGACACTACAGGGTATTATACACTGAGTATACAAAACCTTTAAAAAACACCTGCTTTTTCCATGACATAGACTGACCGAGTGAAAGCTATGATCCCTTATTGATGTCACTTGTTAAATCCACTTCAAGGGGAGGAGACAGGTTAAAGAAGGATTTGAGACAATTGAGGAACGGATTGTGGATGTGTGCCATTCAGAGGGTGAATGGGTAAGAACGGGGTATGGTAGTAGGTGCCAGGCGCACTGGTTTGTGATGAGAACTGCAACGCTGCTGGGTTTTTCACGCTCAACAGTTTCCTGTGAGTATCAAGAATGGTCCACCACCCAAAGGACATCCAGCCAACTTGACAAATCTGTGGGAAGCATTGGAGTCAACATGGGCCAGCATCCCTGTGGAACGCTCGAGTCCATGCCCCGATGAATAGAGTCTGTTCTGAGGGCAAAACATTATTACTACCAGTAAAATAGAGGAACCTACTATCAGGGTGTGTGAAGCATAAGGAGTCTAATGCAGTCAGGTGCAACATGCTGTTGTTTATTTACAGGTTTTGGGCTAGAAGGTAAGCTGGATCCACAAGTATATACAAGACGTTGATGAACTCTGTCCTACGTGGACTTTCAAAATAACAAACAATAATCGAAATAGCCAATACCTGAAGCTATGACTGGCTTCTGCAGAGTGCCTCCAAACTAGGCAGAGCGCCTATAACTGAACAGGTAGGCTATTTCATCAATAATATGTAATTCTATAATCAATATTTATCAGAAGCCAATATACCAAATAGCCAATATATTTCACAATATCAGGATATACCCTGTAAAATCACAATCATTCAACGGATAAAGATACTAGGAAAACACCCCTCAACATAGCATCTAATCAGTCCACAAACAATCTGCAAGGAGAGTAGCCCAAAGGCCGGCAGATGGCGATATTGAGTCGTTTCATTTTACCATCCAAAGGTAATGTTAGCAGCTGGCTATACACTGGTGTCCCCCGTGGACCGGTTCGTAAATACAACATTCTCCATTCAGGCTGCAAAGGCGTCAATTTCCTCCTTAACTCGATTTCATGACGAGAAGGCAGAAAACCTGGAAAATATGCATGCTTTCTTTTTCAAACAACAGTTTCCACCACAGAGTACGAGTGTATAGGTATCGGCATACATTCCCTTTGGACGGTAAGATAAAATGACTCAATATCACCATATGCCAGCCTTTGGGCTAGAAGGTGAGTAGGCAGCAGGTCAGTAATACAACGTACTTTAAACTCTCATAAACAATGTTAATACAATTGAAGTCGGAAGTTTACATACACCTTAGCCAAATACATTTAAACTCCGTTTTTCACAATTCCTGACATTTAATACTAGTACAAATTCCCTGTCTTACGTCAGTTACGATCACCACTTTATTTTAAGAATGTGAAATGTCAGAATAATAGAAGAGAGAATTATTTATTTCAGCTTTAATTTCTTTCATCACATTCCCAGTGGGTCAGAAGTTTACATACACTCAATTAGTATTTGGTAGCATTGCCTTTAAATTGTTTAACTTGGGTCAAACGTTTCGGGTAGCCTTCTACAAGCTTCCCACAATAAGTTGGGAAAATGTTGGCCCATTCCTCCTGACAGAACTGGTGTAACTGAGTCAGGTTTGTAGGCCTCCTTGCTCGCACACGCTTTTTCAGTTCTGCCCACAAATGTTCTATAGGATTGAGGTCAGGGCTTTGTGATGGCCACTCCAATATCTTGACTTTGTTGTCCTTAAGCCATTTTGCCACAACTTTGGAAGTATGCATTGTCCATTTGGAAGACCCATTTGAAACCAAGTTTTAACTTCCTGACTGATGTCTTGCTCATGATGCCATCTATTTTGTGAAGTGCACCAGTCCTTCCTGCATCAAAGCACCCTCACAGCATGATGCTGCCACCCCCGTGCTTCACGGTTGGGATGGTGTTCTTCGGCTTGCAAACAAACCCCTTTTTCCTCCAAACATAACAATGGTCATTATGGCCAAACAGTTCTATATTTGTTTCATCAGACCAGAGGACATTTCTCCAAAAAGTACGATCTTTGTCCCCATGTGCAGTTGCAAACCGTAGTCTGGCTTTTTATGGTGGTTTTGGAGCAGTGGCTTCTTCCTTGCTGAGCGGCCTTTCAGGTTATGTTGATATTGTTGATAGTATGAAAAAATGTATACACTCACTAACTGTAAGTCGCTCTGGATAAGAGCGTCTGCTAAATGACTAAAATGTAAATGTAAATATAGGACTCGTTTTACTGTGGATATAGATACTTTTGTACCCGTTTCCTCCAGCATCTTCACAAGGTCCTTTGCTGTTGTTCTGGGATTGATTTGCACTTTTCGCACCAAAGTACGTTCATCTCTAGGGGACAGAACGTGTCTCCTTCCTGAGCAGTATGACGGCTGCGTGGTCCCATGGTGTTTATACTTGCGTACTATTGTTTGTACAGATGAACGTGGTACCTTCAGGCGTTTGGAAATTGCTCCCAAGGATGAACCAGACTTGTGGAGGTCTACATTTTTTTTCTGAGGTCTTGGCTGATTTCTTTTGATTTTCCCATGATGTCAAGCAAAGAGGCACTGAGTTTGAAGGTAGGCCTTGAAATACATCCACAGATACACCTCCAATTGACTCAAATCATGTCAATTAGTCTATCAGAAGCTTCTAAAGCCATGACATCATTTTCTGGAATTTTCCTAGCTGTTTAAAGGCACAGTCAACTTAGTGTATGTAAACTGGAATTGTGATACTGTGAATTATAAGTGAAATAATCTGTCTGTAAACAATTGTTGGAAAAATGAATTGTGTCATGCACAAAGTAGATGTCCTAACCGACTTGCCAAAACTAAAGTTTGTTAACAAGAAATTTGTGGAGTGGTTGAAAAACAAGTTTTAATGACTCCAACCTAAATGTATGTAAACTTCCGACTTCAACTGTAAAATAAATTTATTCACATGCCATTGTGTAATAACTGTGGGACATATCTATCAACAGGAATATGTGCTTGTAATCGCTAGAAACATGAAACATTTTCAATCTTAAAAAATATATATACACTATATCAGGGGTAGGCAACCCTGTTCCTGGAGTGCCGCAGGTACTGCAGGATTTTGTTCCAACTAGACACAACACCGGACCGACTGAGCTAATTGATAAGTTCAGTGATTGCCTAAATTCAACACACCTGGTCTTTTAGGTCGGTTAAATCAAAAACATGAAGCGCCTGCGGCACTCCAGGACCAGGGTTGCCTACCCCTGCACTATATATACACAAAAGTATGTGGACACACCTTCAAATTAGTGGATTCAGCTATTTCAGCCACTCCTGTTGCTGACAGGTGTATAAAATCAAGCACACAGCCATGCAATCTCCGTAGACAAACATTGGCAGTAGAATGGCATTACTGAAGAGCTCAGTAACTTTCAACATGGCACTGTCATAGGATGCCACCTTTCCAACAAGTCAGTTCATCAAATTTCTGCCCTGCTAGAGCTGCCCTGGTCAACTGTAAGTGATGTTATTGTAAAGTGGAAACGTGTAGGAACAACAACGGCTCAGCCGCGAAGTGGTAGGCCACACAAGTTCATAGAATGGGACCGCCGAGTGCTGAAGCGCGTAAAAATCGTCTGTCCTCGGTTGCAACACTCACTACCGAGTTCCAAACTGCCTCTGGAAGCAACGTCAGCACAAGAACTGTTCGCCGGGAGCTTCATGAAATGGGTTTCCATGACTGAGCAGCCACACACAAGCCTAAGGTCACCATGCGCAGTGCCAAGCGTCGACTGGAGTGGTGTAAAGCTCGCCGCCATTGGCCTCTGGAGCAGTGGAAACACGTTCTCTGGAGTGATGAATCATGCTTCACCATCTGGCAGTCCAACGGACGAATCTGGGTTTGGCGGATGCCAGGAGAACGCTACCTGCTCCAATGCATAGTGCCAACTGTAAAGCTTAGCGGAGGAGGAATAATGGTCTGTTTTTCATGGTTCGTGCTATGGCCCCTTAGTTCCAGTGAAGGGAAATCTTAACGCTACAGCATACAATTACATTCTAGATTCTGTGCTTCCAACTTTGTGGCAACAGTTTGAGGAAGGCCCTTTCCTGTTTCAGCATGACAATGCCCCGTGCACAAAGCAAGGTCCATACAGAAATGGTTTGTCGAGATCGGTGTCGAAGAACTTGAGTGGCCTGCACAGAGCCCTGACCTCAACCCCATCGAACACCTTTGGGATTAATTGGAACGCTGACTACGAGCCAGGCCTAATCGCCCAACATCAGTGCCTGACCTCACTAATGCTCTTGTGGCTGAATGGAAGCAAGTCCCCGCAGCAATGTTACAACAGTGGAAAGCCTTCCCAGAAGAGTGGAGGCTGTTATAGCAGCAAAGGGGGGACCAACTCCATATTAATGCCCATGATTTTGGAATGAGATGTTCGACAAGCAAGTGTCCACATACTTTTGGTAATGTAATGTAATGTATATATATATATATATATTATTATTTTCAACCTGAGTTTGGCGCTAAATGAGGGGATGACTTTACAGGCACCTCCAGTGCGCATGGTCACACCAAAGACAGTACAGTAACTATGAAGATAGGCTTCTCCAATAGAAATCCCTGATCACACTTGTAGGCAATGTCATGGCGACGTTGGCTAGCTAAGCTCATGCGCAGAAACACGTCATCCGATCTAACAGTCAGTCACAATTTACCCATGATATCAAACACGGCCATTGACTTCTCAAACCCCAAACCCCGGCCTGGTCTGCAGAGTCTACTTTGCAAGCGTTCCCGGAAGTATTACGATGTTGCGCCTCTGGGTTTAGAAACTCACACCACTACAATCACATTGAAGTCGTGTGTTTCGTAAATCAATTATACATTTTTATGCTAAAGAAGTAATCTTGGATTGGATGATCTTTCGATGCAGTGATTGATTGAATCCAGTGGCAGACCCCGGGGCCAAGCAAGCAACACCAGTTAAACCACTCCTCTGTCTCACTAGTGTTTTCAAATATAAAATCCAATAAGTAATTGTATGTGTTAATATTGCGATGATTTTACTGTTTTATGTGTAAATAGTGCAGTGATCGGTCAAATTTGCAATCCCTCGCATAATATGCAGGGAATTGATGATTTAGCTAAAAGATATGCGATCACAGAATCTTAGAATCGCAAACTCCTGGAGGGACTTATATGGTTAAATAATGGTTAAGCGGTGTTATAGCCTTCACAAACAAGCAGTAGGCCTATCCTTGACTCTATTGATTTGCCAATGTGGAACAAGAGCTTGTTAAAACACAAACAAATGATCAGCAAATATTAGGGACAGCTTTACTCCCCAATAGATCTATGGCACTGCAGTGCAGAAGGCAACTCTAATGAGTGCATTTTGTCCCCTTGAATGGACCAATACCACTTGAAAGCGCTGTGTTACAGGCCATCTTTCATGGGCCTACTAATCTTTGTCCTCTAACAGCTTGTATATACCTCTAGTGCATGTTTTTGGGGTTCAGTATTCTGGGCCACCTGTGCATGGTACTGGAAGAGGTCCAGTGTGCATGTGTAAAGTAACCAGGCAGGATTTTGGACTGTTTGAGATAGAGGGCAACAAGCCACCTGCCACAGGGGCTTGCCCTCTCTGGGCCCCAAGTCCTTGCTTTTAACTGGTTGCCAAGCTGGGGCTTCTTTCATGTGTGCCTGAGCTCTAAGACGTTAGCAAATATTGAACAAGGCTTGGTCCAGACTCAAATGCATCGGTTGTCACAGAGTCACCGCTGTTATGCAGAGAAGATCAGTGTGTGAGCATCGCCAGGCCTGTTGTATTAGCATCCGTGTGTGGACAAAGCTATTGTTGATTCTCAGCAAACATAAATGCTCACTTTTGATGAGCTTAGGCTTTACCATGCTGCACTGTAAACAAATGAGATGAATGAAACAGAGCCTGGATATGTTTTCTACAGACAAGTGATGCAGTGATTGGATGTTAGTGCTGGTGATCAGTAGTAGTAGTAGATCACAGCCATAGCCTGCATTCTTTACTCAGACTCCATGACACAGAATCCATCTGTATCATATTGTTTGACCAAGAGAAATATGCACATCAAGGCATTCCTGTGTATGTACTTTCCTCTTAATTTCTGTAGCTACAGAATGTAAAAATCTTAAGACATACTGTACAGTCACTATCATCTTTTGGGACCATTAGTGACCTACTGTTCCTTTGTTTTGACACTTCCATAACTTGAGGATTTCCATGTCCACACTGTAGGCCTGTTTGTTTGATCAACAAATGATCTGTATTTCTGTAAAGTGGAGAATGATAGTCATTGTGCTTTTACTTTACCTTTGTAAATTGTCTGTGAAGAATAGTAACGACTAGCCCAACAATGTACTCTTATAGAGTGTATCCTCAGAGGAGGAAGAGGATGACCATCCTACTCAGTGAATTTCAGAAGAAAAATAAATAGTGAAACATTAAAAAAGTTATAATTTTTAGATGAAACTATATTAAATATATTCACATCACCAAATAACTGATTAAAACACACTGTTTTGCAATGAAGGTCTACAGTAGCCTCAATAGCACTCTCTAGGTTAGCACCATGGTGTAGCCACAGGACAGCTATTTTCTGTCCTTCTCTGGGTACAGACTTCAATACAAAACCTAGGAGGCTCATGGTTGTCACTCCCTTCCATAGACTTACACAGTAATTGAGATGACTTCCTGAGGACGTCCTTCAACCTATCAGAGCTCTTGCAGCATGAACTGACATGTTGTTCATCCAATCAAAGGATCAGAGAATGAATCTAGTACTGAAAGTGTATGCTACAGCTAGCTAGCACTGCAGTGCATAAAGTGTGTTGAGTAGTTGACTCAAAGAGAGAAAGACAATAGTTGAACAAATACATTTCTTAAATTCTTTGGGAGAAGCAGCAGAGAGAGCTAGCTATATTTCGTTGTATTTTTTTTCTTCTTCTTCTTAGTTTACCTTTCACTTACTAATGCAGATAATTTAGCCTACTCAACAACCTAACACAAACAGAGATTAATGCTATTTTGTGTGCCAGAACAGCCGAAAGAACCCTCACCAAAGTCCAAAACGAACAAAAACGTCACAAAATGTTGTCATAATATATGCACAAACTCTTCTGAACTGTTTCGGCTGGAAAGAATGCGGATGCTTTTAGCAGTACAAGCTAGCAATTCCCCATTTTCACTAGTGTACAGATTATAGCTAAATAACTAGTGGAGGAATGTACATGCCATAAAGAAATAATACCTTGCGGTAAATAAGACCTCATGTGTAAGCAGTTACAACAAATTACAGTTTACACATATTCTCTATACATATACAAATTCTTGGGCATGAGGCCGCCATGTGCAAATCAATTGGCTAGCAAAAATACCATAACTCGGTGTGCTAAAGTAAAAACGACATAACACAATATACAACAAGGAAATATGCATTATGATAAGGTACTGTTGCATGAACACAAACCTCTACAAAGTTATTGTAAGTAAGGAAACAACAAAGGCAATGTGTGCGTCAGGGGAAATTCCCTGCTGCATTCAACAAGTTAGGGCAGGTTCTGACCCAGAGAATATGCAAATGTCTGTATATGCAGAAACAGGTGAGTGACGTAGCACCCAGAATGGCAGAGAATATTGTACACTAACCCTATAAAGTTGTGTAATGACTTAACCTTTTTGTTTTTTGAAAATGATGTCTCGCTGATATGAAAGATGCACTCCTTATGTTTCCAAAACCGTACCGCAAGCAATGTGTGTTCACATTCAGACCGAGTGTCAGGGCTCTTAACAAAAATTCCCCGGGAAGACGATACCTTCATCAATATGCGCTAAAGGTAGTTTGCGTCTATGAATGGGGTAAGTAAAGACATACCGGCTAGTCCACCACTTAAACCTGCTGTTGGTGGACAGAAAGCATGACCCTGTGATGAAACTCACCTGGTTGGACCATAGATATGAAAAGGGTGGAACTGGTGTGGCCTGTTTGGCGTTGCTGTTGCTCTCCACCAATCGTCAAACCTGTCTTGAAGCAAGATCATGTATTTATAAGTTCCTTCACAAGGGACTTCCTCATTTTCACCATACTATTGTTTAATGGCAATCAACTCACTAGCTCTCTGGAAGTTTCAGACAACATACTTGGAACATATTTATATTTCCTTTCTGTGAGGTCGTGAAGCAGCGGTGTACTGTCTAAACAGGTATGTGGATGTTTCTTCATATTTAATTATGTAATATGATGATAATTTGTTAAAGGCCCAATGCAGCCGTTTTATATAAATATCAAATTATTTCTGAGTAACAAGTACCTTACTGTACATTTTTCCATTAAAATTGTAAAAAAAAGAAACAAAAGCAAAAAAGTATTTATCAAGCCAGAATTTTGCTAGGAGTGATCTGAGTGGGGAGGGGAAAACTGAAAACTAGCTGTTATTGGCAGAAAGGTTTGGAACTCTCTTTGTTATTGGTCTATGAACTTATTTAACACCTGGTGATGTCACCAGACAAGCCGAAAGTCCACCCATGCAAAACCTGCTGATTAGAAGGTCCTGTGTAGATTGTATTTTCAACCAGCAACTATCAGGAAAAAACACTGATCAAATTGTTTTACCCTTTTACAGTGTTTCTTTCATTAGCTGTTGTACAATAGGATACAAAACACAGGAAAAACTTAATTTTGACTGCACTGGGCCTTTAACCATTCTCTATCGGATATGCTATGAACACTACTTCTTTGATGAGAACCCAGAAATGAGCGTACACACTAAGCTAACATATGGAATTGTCTTAAGATGGTCATACCATGGATCATTTAGCTATTTGATTTAGCATTTTAGGACCCCTTTAGGTATAAAATATATATATTTCAAAATTATTTGATAAAATATAGCATTTAGTCTTTACTACTATAGCCCATAGAAACGCATTGAATAACATTTTAGTCATTTAGCAGACGCTCTTATCCAGAGCGACTTACAGTTAGTGAGTGCATACATTTTTCATACTGGTCCCCCGTGGGAATCGAACCAACAACCCTGACGTTGCAAGCGCCATGCTCTACCAACTGAGCTACACGGGACTCCACAATAACACATTCATAAATGGCAAAAAAGACAGTAAAATAATAAATCACAAGGAATAAGGTTTTGAAGTGTCTGTCCTATATCTAGGACATATAATAAAGCCCAGGAAATATATATATATTTACACATATTTAACCCCTTATTTTTGTTCGCACAAACTACCTCCATACTTCCATTCATTTGTATGGGTTACCTTCAGACGACTCCCGTGACACTTGGGGGTCGTAGAGCAAAACAGAGAACACCATCGTGTTCGTGAGAGTCTCCCCTTCCAAACCGTTTGGACACTACATCTGTTTTGGTGAGAAGACTGAGTTCGGGATGTCTCATGGTCTGACAAACACCTCTGTAACTTGGCCATCTTCCACCACAGATGCGGAAGGCGGACATAAGCGGATGCGGTGGATTGAGACGCAGTCCATGCAAAAAATATCTCTAGCTTAAACTGATGGATTTTGATGGGGATTTTTTTATTATATTACTTAGATTGACCCACAGGTGGTCGATATACTGTTAAGGATTAACCAAGAACACTGTCATTTTATCTTATCTTTGCAGTCTCTGTGTGAAAGGGTGTAGCCTGCCTTCTGCATCACTCAGCATGGGCCCCAAGAAGAAAACTGTCTGGGGGAAGCTGTGTGAGAAGACCAAGACCCAGTTCAACAACATAAAGAAGAAGACAACCCCGGGGAAGCTGGAGAAGAAAAAGCCCCTGCATTACAGACGCAGTATGTCAGTGCCGGACCTGAGGTTTGTTCAGGAGGCTGAACCCTCTTCAGCAGAAAGTGCATTCTCCACAGCCTCGGATGCCATCTTATTTGGCAGCTCCTCAGGCTCCAGTGATAACGCCTCTAATATCTCAGTCCCTCTGTTAATGGACAGGCTGACTGCAACTGATGCAGGCCCCTCAGGTAGAAAGACTGTGTATGATTTGGCTTTCATAGATAACATGAATGTGTCTGTTTCTAGAATGAGTGCACCTGTGGAGACACAAACTCTCTATGATGAATCAGAAGGGGAGGACATGGCGACCTTTATGGGCAGAATCCACATGCCATCAGACAAATGGAATACACCTGCAGAGAGATCAACTTCTTCTGCTTCGTCTACTTCAGCAGAAAGAGTAAAAACACCAGTGGACAGAGGGAACCCACCCATACCTACCCCGAGATCAAATGCTCCAAATATACATGTGCCCACAACAAGATTGACTTCACCAGTGGAGAGAATTCATATTTCTACAGAAAGATTGTTCTTCTCTGAAGACAGAGTGGCTGCTAGGGACCGAGTGAGTGCATCTGCTGAAAGATCTGCTTCTTCTGTCTCTGACCAAACAAACCTAGTTACAGAGAGACTGTCTGCTTCAAGGGAGCGAGGGAAACAACCAGCAGAAGTGAAATGGTCTGTTCCTCCAAATCCACAGGACAGATTGAACATCCCTCCAGATAGATGGTCTCTGCCAGTGGACAGGGTGGACAGGATGGGCACCCCGGACAGGATGGGCACCCCTGCGGACAGTGTGGATGGTTCTGCGTGTGGAACCCCATTAGAGAAACAATCCTACACGTTCTGGCCCACTGACTCTGAGGACCTGGATATGACAGAGCCCCCCCTCTCCACAGACATCAGAGACATCTTCTGCAGGGAGCTTCAGGAAGACATTGAGGTCAGATGACACACTAATATTGTACTTAATCATACCCTCCACAAATATAGTTATAGGCCTACTACATACAGTGTAAAGTCAAAATACAGACTAAAACACAGATTTCACACACGTTTTGATAGAAAATAAAAGTGCCTATGTCACAGTAACACAGGATACTTTAGTGACCATAAGACAGTATGTTTGACGCAGTGTATTTTCACTGTCATCTCATTAGCATGAACATTTGCAAGCTCTCTTTTCACATTCAAATAATATGGTCTGGTTTTCACACCCTTGAGCTGTTATGCCTGCTCTCTGCCTCAAGGTTTTCTATGACCAGTCTCTAGATCCATTACAATAGATATGCTTAAAGTCATGGATTGTGCTTAAGATAATGCTTCATTGGTTCTTTGTCAGAAATCTCATTGCAGATAGCAACAGATAGCAATCCCAATACTCAGATATGACGTCAAATAGAAGCAAACATTTTCTAGAAGCTTTTGTGTAGACCTGAAGTCACTTACATTGTATTATCTGTGGATCTGTCTAATTGTTGTGGCCAGAAACTTGCTGATCTAACTAGTTGCAGGTACAGTTATAGTAAGTTCAACAGTGGTCAAGAACGATGACCGAACATTATAACATGTAACTTTGTTCCATACTTTGATATGCTTACATTCTTTCTCCCGTAGTTACCCAATGAGCACAATGACTTCTATGCCCAGCCCTTGCAGGATCAAGCAGGCAACAATGTGAGTACTGGACTTCAAAACCTTATCAATGATAATGGACAACCCTAAGGCTTAAGACTATAGAGCATCATATTAATGTGGTTCCTTTCATTGAAAGGCTATGGCAGCGGGGAGCCCACCTGTTCCTATACAGAAGTACCTCCTCACCATCAACCTGAAGGAGGGCAGGAACCTGGTCATCAGAGACCGCAACGGTAAGTGTATGGAAAATACCTGGTACTTCTGGAGGTCTACATATGGATGAATGCAATGTCTGAGGCATGCTGGGTATATTTATATATACATACATACTTACAATTTGAGGAGTATATTATAATGAGTCAGATGATGACAAAGTAATTCATCATATTTACTTTGCTGATCTTAAAAAACAATTGTGGAAGCACATACAGTACAAAGGTCACCTACCTGTGTCTAATGTATTTTTGACAGTGATTACAGCATGCTGTTCTTGTTCATTGTCATATTTTCACCTGTGTAAAGACATATTTTCGTATCACAGGAGTAGATTAGCTGCCCTAAACAGTATGTTTTTACTGTTTTAGACAAACTGAAGCAGAGCAATTGAGATTATGTATTTGGTGAAACTGTCCCTCAAATTGTTTGCTTTACTATGGTAATTTCCAATAGAAACTGTGTTCCACTTTCACTCAACACTAATCCCGCCCTGACTTTCAGGGTGTCTCATACACACAGAAGTCACACAGAGGGAAATGTTATGTGGTCTATGTGTAGGCCTAATGACAATGCTTTTGATCAATGCTACTTGTTACAAGTGTTTACTGTTTACAAGTGAAGGTCCCTGTCAAACGTTGTTGGTGAAGAGCAGGGAGACACTGGAAAGGCATGCAGTCAGACCTGATTTGGTCTCTGTCGCCAAAACACACCTAGGAGCCTTCCCTTATGAAAGCACACCCTGCTCCACTCCATATTAGCAGTTACACTACAGAGGTTACATGGGTATGGTATCTTAGATATGTTTCTGTCACTTTGGAAAATATGGATCATCTTCATATTATGCAGAAGTGTATTTTGCCAGCCAAGCTCCACCACAGTATTCCTAGTGGTGTGCTGAATAGATTGCGAAGCACTGTGGTGGTTTCTATGTAAGCAAACAAATTATGTGGTGTGGTTTTCATAACCAATGCAAATTTAGAGGCTAAAAGTCAGTTGGAGAGTGCATGCAATGTTTCGCTGCTGCTGGCAAACTATTTTCCTTCTACAAATGACAAGCTGCCACCTGCTGGAGGTTTCCTAAAATACATCATAAGATGTTCTTGCCTTTTTACTGTAATTCATAGTGTTTTGAACCCCTGAAAGGAAATCCCTGATCTTACACCACTATGGTTTGAAGACTTGTTGGAATGTCATTATATAGCATTCTGTCATATTCTACAGAGATTAGATCAGGGATGAACTGTTTTTGGAACTCAGTCGGGGTCTCTACTTACTGTTGAGAGATAGAATAATAGAATACACAAGGTGCAATTTCGAAATGTGGTTGTGCATCAGCAGTTTTTCTCTTGTTATATCAGTCACTGACAGCCACTCAATTAGCCATGTCAGCTAACATAAATTAGTCTAGCGAGCTATCTAAACTTGTAGTAATGATGGCCGAATACCGACCGTTCACGCAGGGCACGTGCCCAGGGGCCCTGATCTCGAGGGGGCCCCAATTGATTTTGTTAGTCACTCTCACTCAGATATCACATTAATATGGCATAAGTCAGGAAATTAGCTTTAAAACTGCAAACATTTCTCTCCACCCCATGGCAAAATGGATAGAATTGCAGGAAATTAGCTGTAAAACTGGAGAAATAAATCTCTGCCCCATGGCAAAATTAGTAGAATTTTTATTTGATCTTTATTTAACTAGGCAAGTCAGTTAAGAACAAATTATTATTTACAATGACGGCCTACACCGGACAAACCCAGACGACGCTGGGCCAGTTGTGCGCCGCCCTATGGGACTCCCAATCACGGCCGGTTGTGATACAGCCTGCAATCGAACCAGGGGGTCTGTAATGACGCCTCAAGCACTGAGATGCAGTGCCTTAGACCACTGCGCCACTCGGGAGCCCAGAATTGCATGAAATGTGTTATAGAATTGCTCTCTTCCCCATGGCAAAAATTTGTAAAATAGCAGAAAACTTGCTTTAAAACTGCAAACTGTTCTCTACGCACCATGGCAAAATGTGTAGAATTGCAGGTAATTAACTTTAAAACATAAACTTTTCTTGCGCCGTCAAGACGGGCCAGCAAAATGTTTTGCCACCCGCAAGGTGGGGGAGCTTGGCCCCAGTGATGGAAGCTTGACCCAGTGATGTACTGGGCCGTACGCATTACCCTCTGTAACGCCTTGCGGTCGGAGGCCGAGCAGTTGCCATACCAGGTGGTGATGCTCTCGATGTTGCAGTTGTATAACTTTTTAAGGCTCTGAGGACTCATGTCACATTTTTTCAGTCTCCTGAAATAGCCGTTGTCGTGCCCTCTTCACGCCTGTCTTGGTGTGTTTGGACCATGATAGTTTGTTGGTGATGTGGACACCAAGGAACTTGAAGCTCTCAACCTGCTCCACTACAGCCCCTTCGATGAGAATGGGGGCGTGCTCAGCCCTCCTTTTCCTGTCTCCTTTGTCTTGATCACGTTGAGGAGAGGTTTTTGTGCTGGCACCACGCTTCCAGGGAGTACAAGAGGGCACTAAGCACTCACCCCTGAGGGTCCCCCGTGTTGAGGATCAGCGTGGCAGATGTGTTGTTGCCTACCCTTACCACCTGGGGGACGACCCGTCAGGAAGTCCAGGATCCAGTTGCAGAGGGAGGAGTTTAGTCCCAGAGTCCTTAGCTTAGTGATGAGCTTTGAGGGCACTATGGTGTTGAACGCTGAGCTGTAGTCAATGAACAGCATTCTCACTTAGGCATTCCTTTTGTCCAGGTGGTAAAGGGCAGTGTTGAGTGCAATAGAGATTGCGTCATCTGTGGATCTGTTCTGGCGGTATGCATATTGGAGTGGGTCTAGGGTTTCTGGGATGATGGTGTTGATGTGAGCCATGACCAGCCTTTCAAAGCACTTCATGGCTACAGATGTGAGTGCTACGGGTCGGTAGTCATTTAGGCAGGTTACCTTGGTGTTCTTGGGCACAGGGACTATGGTGGTCTGCTTGAAACATGTAGGTATTACAGACTCGGCCAGGGACAGGTTGAAAATGTCAGTGAAGACACTTGCCAGTTGGTCAGCACATGCTCGGAGTACACATCCTGGTAATCCTTCTGGCCCTGCGGCCTTGTGAATGTTGACCTGTTTAAAGGTCTTGCTCACATCGGCTACGGCGAGTGTGATCACACAGTCGTCCGGAACAGCTGGTGGTCTCATGCATGCTTTAGTGTTGCTTGCCTCGAAGCGCTCATAGTAATTTAGTTCGTCTGGTAGGCTTGTGTCACTGGGCAGCTCACAGCTGGGCTTCCCTTTGTAGTCCGTAATAGTTTGCAAGCCCTGCCACATCCGACGAGCATCGGAGCCGGTGTAGTAGGATTCAATCTTTTACTTGTATTTACGCTTTGCCTGTTTGATGGTTCCTCTGAGGGCATAGCAGGATTTCTTATAAGCATCCGGGTTAGACCCCGCTCCTTGAAAGCGGCAGCTCTACCCTTTAGCTCAGTGCAGATGTTGCCTGTAATCCATGGCTTCTGGTTGGGGTATGTATGTACGGTGACTGTGGGGACAACGTCATCGATGCACTTATTGATGAAGCCGGTGACTGATGTGGTATACTCCTCAATGCCATCCCGGAACATATTCCAGTCTGTGCTAGCAAAACAGTCCTGTAGCTTTGGATCTGCGTCATCTGACCACTTCTGTATTAAGCGGGTCACTGGTACTTCCAGCTTTAGTTTTTAGTTTTTGCTTGTAAGCAGGAATCATGAGGATAGAATTATGTAGCCCTCCGCTTGTGCTGAGGTTTCTTGTGTGACTGCGGCCATGGCTTTCCTGGCCTTGTTGTCTCGAGCCACAGCTCCCTGCTAGTTGAGACCTTACTTTTCCTGACAGGATGTCACCATGATGATGATGCAATCCCCACACGCCTCTCCACTGTTTGCCCAACAATCAACACAGTGCTAGAGACCCACCAACACCATCCACTGTCATTACATATTCTAAAAGGACCCTTGCCACCAGCCCCCACTTTTATTTTTTTGTTCTCCCTTTTTTTTGCCGTTAATTTCCATCGTCACCGTTCTCAGTCACGCCAGATCTTTTCTTCTCACTGGCTGCCACATTCTCCTCCTGTCAAGTTGCCTGGAGGTTTCCCTGTCACAGACTGGCAGGGCGGAGCTGCTGTGGGTCCTGCCTGCCTTTGGGAGATGTTCATTTGGAGTGGGGAGCTGACAGGCCTGACAGCCCATCCCCGCAGGGCCTTTGTCATGTGATTCAAGCCTCCCTGCAGGCTCTCTCAAGCACCCCTTTATTCCTCCACACAAATGAAGGCATGGGTCTGGCTTTCATTTTTCAGCCAATCTGCATGCAATGGCTGAGACAAAGACACCCCGTCCCCCCACCCCACCACCAGGCAGACTTTCTTAACAGGCTTGGGAGATTAACACCGGTTGCTCCTGGTTTCTGGACTTTATTTGCTGGTTGTCTCATGCTGGCGAGAGTTTCTACTCTTTCACAATTAAACAGCTACATCCCTCTGTTTTCTGAAATAAATGTGGGGCGCACCTCCTCCCTGCATATCTCAGTCTCTCACACAACCGCTCTTTGATTTATCTAGCTGGGGGGGGGGGTCTGTGTGTGTGGTGCTAAATTGTGCAGATCTGTCTTGTGTCTTATATATTTAAAACAATTATGTGATATCTTTTTATACCGTTTTTGTACATTATGATACTCACCCCTTGGCAAGTATGATTTTGTTGATAATGCTATCATCTGATAATGGTTTTTATCTGCTATTATGTGAACATTAAATGTTTTTTCATTTTCTTTAGGTACAAGTGATCCTTATGTCAAGTTCAAACTGGAAGGGAAGACGTTTTACAAAAGCAAAGTTGTGCATAAGAACCTGAATCCAAAATGGAGTGAGTCCTTCTCCTTCCCCCTGCAGGATTGGGAGCAGGATGTCGACGTGAGGGTGAGTATCCCGTTAATCTGTTGTTTTGACTTATGTTGTCTAAGTAACACCTACACATGAACGGCAATGTACTTATATTGTCTTAAAAGTGACAGCTTGACACTATGATCATGTCATAGCTATGGCCTGCATAGGATACACAACTGGCATATAGTAACAGTTCATTGTGCCAAAGCCTGATTGACATACAGAAACCGTTTTTTATACTGAGTATGGTGTTTATAATTGTTGTAGGTCTATGATAAGGACCGTATCACTGATGAATTCATGGGTTCCAGCACGATTGTCATCAAAAACCTTGAATTAGACAAGTGAGTGATACACACACTACTAATCACTCAGCCTGTATATCATCTAGTAAACTGCAGAACTTCTTGTGTAGACTCAATTTGGGAAATTATTGTATACCCTGTCTGTGTCTCTATCTCTCTCTGTCCAGGACCAGTGAGATGGTGCTAAGTCTGGAGGACCCCAACAGTCTGGAGGATGACATGGGGGTCATCGTCATTGACACATGCCTAACTTTCAGAGATGCTACGATCAAAAGACCAGTAAGCCTCATTTGATCGGAGTCTCTAAATAATGTTACATCTCAGATTTTCAATCTCGATATTTTCAAATTTGTTCGTAAATGTTTATCTCCATTACAGAAATGGCACCAGAAAAAGAGAAGATTTAGGGTAGGACATTGAATTTTCTACTTTCTGCTTGCATATTTTTGTTGTAAATCTAATTCTAAAAAGTTTTCAATGCCAATATCGGCCAATGTGTCTATTGCTAGAATAGATATTCACAATACTAGTTATAGTAACAGTATACTCATCATTACTCGTCAGATGAGAAATCCAAATATTGCTGATATTGTGCCTAATAACCAGCAGCAGGGGGCAGTATATCACTGTATTATAAACGATGATCATGACAAAGAGTGAAGTCCTGTCCTAGGATTTTGGTTTTTGTGCACGCATTTTCAACCTTAATTGTGTGAAATAATGTATTTCTTAGTTAACGTCCTTGTCACATTGCCAACGACAAGTTTTGTATTTGTAATTGTATTGTGTAAACAATGTCAGACTAAACCATACATTAGAATGATCTAAACATGTTTACTTCATATTTACATGTTAACTAAGCACATTTAGGGGTAGAGCCTCTTTGAGGTTTAATATACAGTTCTATCTGTGATTTAGGCTGAAACTGGAGGCAGTTAAAGTGTTTTGTGTTTTAGACTGACGCTTCTCTCATTATGGTGATTGTGGGTTTATTCTCACACCTATTCACTTGCTACATCTGCCACAGTTTAATCTCCTGATAGGCCAGTAGACAATCTCCATTTTATGTTAAATAGATAAGAAATACAATACATTTCATATACACATTGTATGCTCTGCAGATGGATAAATGGACAGACAAAGAGACATAAATGTGTGATCCGACTCTCCCGATGTTCCTCTGCTCAAATCATGGTGCAAATTTACACTTCTGCAGAGGCAGACGGCAGTGCCAAGATTTGTTGGTGGCAGTATGACTATGTTAATTTTGTGACACGATTGAATTAATATTTTTGACAAATTATAATATAAAATCCTGTTCCATTTGACACCTATCCTGGCGGCTGGGACTGAGCGCTAAGCTCTTAGTCATTCTTCATCTCCCAGTGCTACTCCCCACTCCTGTTCACTCTCAGCACAACTACCCCAGAGACAGTGAATGGAAACTGCCACAGTAAAACTCTGTCTCTGTGCGTTGTGTGATAGTGTTTCTGCACAGGAGGGGGCTGTGGGAGAGCGGGGGCTCTGCTGTTTGAGGCACGTTGCCAGTGTGAGATTCCGAAGATTCGTGACGCTGATCATTCCCAGGCATAGTGGGCAATAACACAGATGTTAGGATGTAATATCACAGCTGTGGATGGACAGAGCCGAGTTACCAGCCAAATGGACCTAGGTTTGAGCCCATCCTGCTCGTCCCCATGCTGTCCCACCATATGTAAGCAATCGCAGACCCCTTTTAGGACCAGGAATAGACTCTCTTTAGGGGCCACTTACAGTTAAGTTTTGTTGGCCGCTGAGATAGAAATGTGTCCAAGATAAACACTTGGCGGGCCCTGCTTTATGTCGCTCCTCCACTCCTCTATGTTCCTCCTCTGTAAAGAGGAGACGAGGGTTATTTATAGGGCCGAGCAGAGCTGTGCCGTGGTATTCCATGTTAATACAGGTCCCTGAGACGTACAGGCTTTGATCCCCAGCGGCCTGGGCCCTGGGTGGCGGTGTGTACAATGACCCTGGAGAGGAGGGGAGGGACGGGCTGGCAGGGGGGCCATAGCTGGGGCTTTGCTGTTTGAAGCCGTGAAGGCCAGGGCAGCAGAGGGAGACAGAGTATCAAAAAGGTCGGAGCAGATTACAGCCCTGCTCATTAATTACAGTCAGCCCCACACATCCCCTCTCTCTCTGCTGTTTGTTTTGAAAGAGATGGCCTATCACTGCACAGGCTCAACGGAACTTTGAACACATAGACGCGTATCAAGGCCTGTTTCTCCCACTCTGTAGAGCCTCAGTTCTATCTCTTTTTAAGCATTGTGATTTAAGGTGAAATTGGAGGCAGTTAAAGTGTTTTAGACTGACGCTTCTCTCATCATGGTGATTGTGGGTTTATTCTCACGCCTATTCAGTCGCAACATCTGCCACAGTTTAATCTCCTGATAGGCCAGTAGACAATCTCCTTTTGATGTTAAATAGATACTCCCCGTCTTCCCCTGTGGCCCAGAAGGACTGTTGGATTTGGGAGGGGCTGTCCTTGATGTTTCTGTGTTCTGACATCCTGGACATCTTGTTCCTCTCATACCCTTCTAGCTGATTTTAGAGATTTGATTGGACAATTGAGATTTGTTTGTGATTTAGTGAAGAATAGACCAATGTGTATGCTGTATATGTCTATATGTCATTGTCAGGCTGTATGTACATCCCTGCACAATTTGCTGATGAGAGGGTTGTGTGGTTGGTTTGCATCATTACTCACTGCGGCCTGCTGTCTCCTATGTAGTATGCCAAGTGTCCTGCCTCCCCACACTCTGTCTCTGGGTCTGTGATGAGTGGGACTGTCACAGCCAGGGACATCTGGCTGCTCTGCTCACTGACACCCCCCTCTCTCCATGAACCTCTCCTCTCCTCACTGGTGTGGCTCTGCTACATTCACTGGAGAAGGGCTAATGTGCTCAAACAGAAAGAGGCTGTAGCCCATGCAGTCCACAGATGTGATGAGGTGCCAGACTTGAGGCGCCGGTGAATAGAGTGGGGTAGCCACTCAGAGGGTTTTGTCATGGAGGGTGTCCTAATGCAGCTGTGCGTCCATGTTTGTGTCTCCCAGGGAGGCCAGAACCAGAAGGGGGACCAGCTCCAGGATAAGGCCCAGACCCAGCGCTCGGCTGAGGCCACCAAGAAGAGCCAGCTGTGGAGTGGAGTGTATGGTATCACCCTGTTAGAGGGACAGGACATGCCTGAATACGGCCAGGGGGACGTCTATGTGCGCTACAGACTGGGAGAGCAGAAGTACAAGAGCAAGGTGAGCGTCTTTCTCCATCTATTAGTCCTTTTGCCTCCTCACTTCCTATTTTCTCTTCCCTTCCCCTTTGCACATGCTCTCCACCCTCCTTTCTGCTGCTCATTTCTTCCCCCTCCCTTTTCTCTTTCTCTTTTCTCTCTCTCTCTCTCCATCTCTCTCTCTCTCTCTCTCCTTCTCTCTCTCTCTCTCTCTCCTTCTCTCTCTCTCTCTCTCTCTCTCTCTCTCTCTCTCTCTCCTTCTCGCTCTCTCTCCTTCTCTCTCTCTCCCTCCCTTTCTCTCAGCAGATGCCTGTCAGTGTTTTACCTCCACCTTGGCTCACTGGGGCATGGCAGAGCAGCTCATTAGACTAGGCATCTCTCTGCACCACGCTCTCCTTCAGGTGGAGGGCTTCACTATGCTTCACTTGATTTGCATACCCAGCATGCCCTGCTCATCTACCTCTACTTGTTGGCCTCCCCCCTGATGATTCTGCAGCACGCCAGTCTTGTGTTCTCATGTCATTTCTCTGTAAACCTCTCTGGTTTTGTTTCTGCTTGTTTGTTTGTTGAACAAAGCTAATTCTAATTGGATGCTGTCAGTATTTATAATCCCAGAGAGGAGGCTGAAGAGCGCTCACACAAAAAAACCCTTCTCTCCTTCCCTCTCCTCTCCCTCGTCCTGGTCACACTGAATGAAAACTTAATCCACCTGTCATGTAGTCTCCGCTCACTGTGACACTGCATTAAACCTGACACCGCTCTGCATCATGCCGTGTGTGTTCCAGTGCCCACCCACACTACAATACTGTATTAGCACTCTGCTCTTTTTCACTCTCCCTCAGAGCCTGTGCGTTCAGGCCAACCCTCGGTGGAGGGAGAAGTTTGACTTCAACAAGTATGAGGACTGGCTGGAGCCACTGCAGGTGGAGGTGTTTGCTAAGAGAGGCAGGAAGAGTGAGGTATCCTGGGGAATGTGAGTATGGCCTTGATTGTCTGATTGTTTGTTATCTTCTATGACAGTCATTGACTGTTCTTTAAAATGGACATTGTTCAGCCGTGATGTTGAAGGCTGATACCGTCTTGTGTGCAGGTTTGAGGTGGACCTGTCCAGGCTGCCAGTAAACACACAGCAGCTCTACACCCAAGTCCTGGACCCAGGCAAAGGCAGGCTGGTATTACTGGCCACCTTCAGCCCCTGCAGTGGGGTCTCCATATCAGACATTAACAAACCTCCCCTGGAACAGCCAGACGAGAGGGACCAAATCCTGGAGAAATATGTTAGTACCTTTAGGGACATATTACTACTTATTCATGCCACTTTTGACATTTTACATGCTTGAATTAGTAAGTGCTACAAGCAGACAAGTAAATACATTTCAAAAGCTATCTAGGATTACTAACTTGTGTTTATACATTTAACTAAGACTGTTTGTTTGTATCATTTTACCTTTGCAGAGTTTGAAGAACTCTCACATAAGTGTGAGGGAGGTTGGCTTCCTTCAAGTCAAGGTTGTCAATGCAACAGGTCTCACATCAACTGATCTCAATGGTGATATATCACTCCACTTTTAACCATTCCCCTTTGAACTGGTTACTTTCTATGGCTGAGTCCATCTACAATTGCACACACAGTGTAACACAGCTTTGTTCTTTCTTTGCAGGGAAAAGTGATCCATTCTGTGTACTGGAGCTGGGGAACAGCAGGCTACAGACTCAGACCCTCTACAAAACACTCAACCCTGAGTGGAACAAAGTCTTTACATTGTAGATATGTTTTTCCTTGGTCTTATAGTGTACTTTGTAAACATTAATGCAAATTAATGTATTCATTCAGATCTGGACTAACTGGTTATCTGTTGACAGCCCAATAAAGGACATCCATGATGTGTTGGAGCTGACAGTCTTTGATGAAGACGGAGATAAAGCCCCAGACTTTGTGGGCAGAGTGGCCATTCCACTACTCACTGTAAGTTGGGGATCCTTTGATTCATAATAGGCTTATAGTTTATTAATTGACATTGACAAGTTGTAAAACATGTCATGGGTCAGAGAGGAGCATCTTCAGTAAATAGTAATGTGGTGCTATTGATTGACGTGCATTTACTAACGCTACAGGTTGAGAATGAACAGCAGGTCACCCGAGGGTTGAAGAATGAGAACTTGGGGGGTCCAGCCAAAGGTACCATCTCATTGGTGATGGAGGTCCACTATAATCCAGTAAGAATTCACTGGCTGATTCTATCTTAGCTCATGCGCTTTGACAATTGACCCAATCATATTACTTACTGACTTTTTACTGATTTCCTTTTCATTCATTTTCATTGGATTTGACAATTTGAAATATCTTTCTCAGGTTAGAGCCGGCATCAGAACATTCAAACCAAAAGAGGAAAAAATCCTGAAGGACAACACAACATTTTCCAAAAAGGTTTGCCTTCGCAATGAATGTCAGGCCTATAGAATCTAAAATGAATGATTTATACACATAAAGCATGGTTGTTACAGTTTGTTGGATGAAGGAGTACTGGAACATGCTCCTTATATCACAGAAACTAAGCTTCCACAGGCAAGCAGCATATTAGCTTTGATTGGTCATAGTCTAACTATTTGGCTCAAGGCAACAAACCAGAAAAGCCACACAGCAGCAAATAAGGCCTTGAATAAACCTGAATTTGAATCATACACATAAAGCTTTTATCAAATCATGCTAACTGCCATTTTGTTTGAATTATTTCCCATTAGGTCCTTGCCCAGAATATCTACCGAGTTCGGAAAATCACCCTGGCAGTGCTGCATACGTTACAGTACATTAAAAGCTGTTTTCAGTGGGAGAGCACGCAGCGGAGTATAATAGCCTTCCTGGTAAGTCATTGCCCCATGTTAATGAACTAGTGCTAAGCCTTGGGCTGTGCAATTTGTGTATCCTATTTCACTGCAGCACTATTTTAACACTTTCTTCTGTTCATCTGCAATAGATGATAGACCAGTATGTTCAGGTATAGGCCTACTTAGATTCTTGTTACTGTTTCTCAGTCACATGCTCCCAAGAATTGACACGGCCAGTCTTTATTCTCCATTCTGAATTTGAAAGCTGTGCTATAACCTTTAATTCAAACCCCACTTGGCTTCCTTCAGAGTTCTTCTGGCACTAGGGCTTTATGTGAAGGCCTTGGGTCTGGCTGTTTGGTCATCTGACTTCTTAGCTAAGCCCTCTCCCCCTGGGGACGGTGTTCGGGGAATCACAGTCTCTGCTCCTCTGTGTGGAGGAGTAGTGACAGTTGGCCTGGGAGATTTGAACCTTGTTTAAATGTCTGTTTAGCTGTTTTAATGAGGCGTTGTGATCTAATACCCTAAGCTGAAATAATATTTATTTCACCCCGTGAATCCCCCACCTTAAAGCACATGTAATGTCATGAATAAACGCATCCTCTTGCAATAAAGCCCTGGCAGCGTCAAGTCAGGGTGAGGAAGCGGTCACAGACAGGGTGTGTGAAGATCCCTTTCTTCACAGCCTTCATTCCTCTCTATGTTCCGTCTCGGGGCGACGTGTATTTCATACCTGGTGTATTCTATAAGGCCTGCTCACTGATCCTCAGGTGGATATCCCCTCAGGCAATGGCCAGGCTCACGGTATCGGTATGGACACAGACAGACAAGAAGACAGACTGGCAGACAGGAAGCTAAAGTATGCAGGCAGATAGACAGAGACTGGGAGGGAGAAAGGCAGGTAGTCAGCGATGCAGGCAGGCAGGAGGGTAGGCGGGGTGACGGGTGACAGGTCAGCGGGATAGGTCCATCTCCTGGCCCCAACCTATAATTAGATGCTCTGCAGGCCACCAGGGTGTGTGGTGGCACACTCTAATCTTTCATTTCCACTTCCACTACACCTGCTGTTCAAGACCAGCCCATAAATAGGGAGATCAGAGGAGGGAAAAACAGGGATTACTCTCTGGCATACTGTGACCAGAAATATGTACTTTTTTTTTGGCGTGTATGTACCTAAAGATTAACACATTTAAATGTTTAGTTGATTTTGTGTAAGAGCTGAGTGCTCCTGTTGCAGGGACTGAAATGGTTTATTTGTGTTGTTCTAAAATGTGTTATCTTGATTGTGAGTAAGATGGACAGTTTGTGGACAGCACAGCGGTACCCATGCAGTTCTATTTAGAGACAGACACACTGCAATAGAGCAGTCTGGCTATCTGCAGTCCACTGAGCCCTATGCTTTCCTCTGGAATGAGGTGTGCTTCCCAAAGCGCTAGTGTCAAAGGTGTCTGCCGAGACTTGCCTGAGGAGAGAGTGAATCAGCCTGCTGATAAATAAGTAGTGTTATCACCCACTCACCAGCAGATAGAGAGTTAGACTGGAGAAAAGTTCTGATTTCTAATCAGGCATCGCATCCTCAACACCTCACTGCATGAAGAACAGCAACAATCATAACCTGAATATGGCCTTTGGAGCAACAGTCAAAGAGAACTATTGAGTAAAAACACAAACAGACAAAAGCCTTGCCATGTGAGACGAGAGTGCAGCCAAGGGGCCTTTACAGCCATTACAAGCCCAGTGGCGTACCACTACACACACTAGCACCCTGGCCCTCTGTGGGGTCAGCCACAGCACAGCCACACGATGGCCACTCCTCCTCCCATCATAATTTGCAATTCAATTTGTGTTTGGAGCTGTCTGAAGCAGCATGCCACCGTGTGCCTTAATGAAAGCAGCTACCTCTCCTATATTTATATCTTTAGGCACTGGTAATAAGGTAACTGATTCAGACACTGACAGATGGCCTCTGCTTGCCTCTAAGATGTGCATAATTAGAGGATTGTCTTCTCTTTTCTACAGCAGCACTCTGCTTCTGCTGCTTCTCAGAATATGCCGCTAGGAACGGCTGCAGTGTAGGCTTAGACTTTAATATACATTACAATACATTATTTATCAGCCAGACAGACCATTGCTGCCGTTTTACACCACATGCATCCTGTAATGCATTACCGCTGATGTGGTTTCATCCCTGGACTGTGGGATCTGCCACTAGTGCCTTACCAGAAAGCCTTAGCCACCAAGCCACTGTAAGTCCCGTAGGCTAATGCTCTGACCTGCTCACAACATGCAGTATACATTGTTGCTCAAAAGAAGCAGTCAATTCAGGGAATGTCGATCTTCGTGTGTGTATTATGAAATACCTTTTGGTATGTGTGAAGTATTTTTTGTTTGGATGAGAGATTTGTCTCACAAAAGGAACAGTGCAATCTAGTCTCCCATAAGCTGTATTGGCAATGTTTCAACCCTTAGGTCTGCATCAGGTCTGGTCCATGTTAACAGAGGGAATTATGGAGAATATAATTTAAAACAAAAACTTCTCAGGCACATAACTTTTCCCTTCAATTGGCCAGCAGCATTTCACCCTGCATCCCACTGCTGGCTTGCCTCTGGAGCTAAGCAGGGTTGGTCCCTGGATGGGAGACCAGATGCTGCTGGAAGTGGTGTTGGAGGGCCAGTAGGAGGCACACTTTCCTCTGGTCAAAAATAAATAAATAAAAAAGAATGTCTCAGGGCAGTGATTGGGAACGTTGCCCTGTGTAGGGTGCCGTCTTTTGGATGGGACGTTAAACGGGTGTCCTGACTCTCTGTGGTCACTAAAGATCCCATGGCACATATTGTAAGAGTAGGGGTGTTAATCCCAGTGTCCTGGCTAAATTCTCAGTCACTTACCTGGTAAAATAAAAATTCCCTCATGAGTGGCAATCAGAAAAGTATGTATTCTGAGTCGACTATTTAAATTGGGCATACAATGTACACTGTTTTGAAATCAAGATGGCTATTCAGGCATTCTGCTGCCATAGAGTATTATAATGTGAAGAGGAAGCCTGTTAAGAATGCAAACTTCTGCAGCACTGTCATTGTTTGCAGCGCTTGTGGTTACTGATTCTGATTGCGTAATCTCCTTTGTAAGTGGAGTCTATCCTATTTGAAGTTATACCTTGGATTTTCCACCCATAGGTTTCAGTTTCAAAATAGCAACTTTCTAATTAGGTAATGTTAAAATAATATTTTGCATGCATTTAAAAAAAACTCTGGCAAAGCCTCATAAATGTCATCATTAGTAAACAGAAATACAAACAGGAAATTTAGATTTTTGTCAGCGATTGTTTATGCTACTGTAATGAGCCTAGGACGTGCATTTTTCTAAAGTTTGACAATGGCCTGTTCCCTTCTTCTGTGCTTCTCCCTAAGACTGAGCTAGATGAATATGCCATACATCAGCAGCAACTGCAGAGAGAGGGGTCACCCAGAGTTCTTTCCTGTAGATATTTCCAGTGCCTGTAGATGGAGCTATAGCACTGCTGAACTATGTAGTGGAGAGCCTGATGGGAGATCACTCTTCTCCCAACTAGAGTTCTTCATGGAAAAAACTGTAAAAGTGAAAACCTCCATTCTTCGGATCCGCTGGACCAACAGAACAGAAGTTTCTCAAACATGCTAAATGAGCATGTATTAGCCAGCCAAATTAATCTGTTTCAGAAGTTTAGGCAGGTAGCTTAGTGGTTAAGTGTGCCAGCTTGTGCCAGTAACCGAAAGGTTGCTGGTTGTAATCCCCGAGCCGACTAGGTGAAAAAAAATCTGTCGACGTGTCCTTGAGCAAGGCACTTAATCCTAATTGCTCATGTAAGTCGCTCTGGATAAGAGCGTCTGCTAAAATCTTAAAGTTGAGAACAATTTTGATTTAGATTAAATGGATGGAGGTCCTCAAAAAAAGGAAAGGGAATATTTATACATGAAAGCTGATTTTGAGCTTTTCTGTCATTAGAGCGCTTTAAGTATTTAAGTAGAATTAATATTTTAACATATGAGGTGGTCTCGTCTGTCAGGAGTTCTGACTAGAAAGAAACCTGTATACCTTATGTGAGTATTTGAACAGTTTTCTTTTTGACACTGCCAGGTAGCAACTGGTTTAGACATCATTTGACAGCCTGTGAAATGCTGATTGCCTCACATCACAGACTGTAAAGATGGTATTTGATTAATGTTTGATGCGGTGGAGCTGAAAAACACTGTTGGCAGCTGCCACGGCTGCTTCTTTTGGCTGATAGAATCCTCGTCTCCCAGATGAGAGCAGGACAGGGTCAGATCTGGATCCAGTGGTCCTGAGGGACCACCTGTGAGGTGTCGCCGCACCCTGCCCGCCTGCCCCCCGGCCAGGCCCATTACCCAGAATACCAGGATGGCCAGGATCAAAGCCATAATCAGTGCTGTCATAATTATTCTAGTTAACACCGTCCCCAAAAATGACATGTTTGGTGAGCACTGATCTGCCTCGGTTTGGTTTACTGCGATGCAGTAATGCAGTATGTATGACCAGAAGAGTGTGAGAGGAGTGTACATGCCTGTGGAACCTCCTCTCGTTCCTTTCTCTGCATCTGTTTTCTTTCTGTTGAAAAGGTTGGAGGATTGTGTATGGCTTGGCTGGCTGGCCTTAAAGGAGTGGGTTCTTGCGTCTCGGGGGTTACACTCTTGAACTCTATGGCTGTGGGAGTTCTCACAGAGTTTGCAGTGGGAATATGACAGGGAGGGATAGGGAGACAGCCCTTCATGGTGATGTGTGTGTGCATGATTTTGAAAATAGTCTGAGATGTATTCCTTATTAAAGAATGGGATATCAGTATCCGCAATTATTGAGCGACGCCTCCCTATTTGAAATAGTCGGTACTGTTATTGAGTCGCCACAGTGGATGGCAGTGTCTCAGTTGACAGCTCTTAGGGCTAGCTGGTAACCGTAACCTTGAGACACGTCCTCTTATACAGAGAGCCTTTCTCTGGCAGACAGTTGTCCTCTCTCAGTTAGAGCGCTAAAATAACATATTTTCTGCAAAATAATAAACTTGTTATTTTCAAGTTTATTTTAATAATTAATTGTCTTTTATTGTATAATATATTCATTTTCATTTAAAATATAAAGCAGCATGAAATTATAATTTCAGAGGATAAACAAGCCAGATGATGTTGCTATGAATAACACTGCAGCCCTCTGTGTTGGTGCATCCGCCGTGGTGCTTTGTCTGTCCCTCCGTAGCGGTTTAATATTGTGCTTATTTTGGTCCCAGATGAAGTGTGCCGTATCGTAATGACTGCCTCTAACACGCTCACCACCTCCCCAGTCACAGAGGACACCTCTCCCCAGAGCCTGTGACCTGACCGCCTCTGTGTGTGGCTGTAACGGGGAAGGCCTCGGCCCGTGTGCGCTAACATGTCTGTGAGCCGAGCTGACAGGGAGGGAAGGGAGAGAGAGAGTTCATGCCACTCCCTCCCTCCCCACCTCCTCGGGGGAAAAGGCTTGCATGGAGGATCTGTCACCCAGGAGGTCGCTCAGTGTTAACACTCCCGACACGGATTAAACACTTGTGGCCAGCGCCGGAGCTTGGGGTCGGAGTGGTCACCACTGACAGGCACCACGGGGCCCCTACTGACCGCCCTGGTCCAACCCTGGTCCAGCCCCGCTCCACCCTGACTCCAGACCTGCTTCAGCATTGGCATGTGTCAGACAGGCAGGGAGACAACGGCCAGCACCGGTCTTGCAATGAAATGCTAATGCCCTGCCTCGCGCTGCTGATCTTCTCTTGTCTTCCCTTCCCTTTGATAAGGAGCCCACTATTGCTATACTGCACTAGTACTGGCATCCTTACAAGCAGCCACTGAATTTTCTTAACATTCCTTGAGTTGTAAGCCTTCAATATCCTTATTTATGAATCATTACTGAATTAAACTAAATTAGATTCATATGTGAAATTAATTTCCAGATTCATTGTTAGAATTTGATTAAATTGATGGAGTTTACATTGAAATGTATTGCTTTGTTTTCATGGCATACTTAAAAGCCATTGCAGTAAGTAAAACTCATATTGTTTTATTCTTTTAGATATGGCTTGGATGATCAGAAACTTGTCTATACCAATGGTTTATTTGTGTGTACTGTGTATACATTCTTTAGTGGAGTCTGAGTTGCTACAGATGATACAGTCATGCTCAAGAGGGAGATGAGAGTTCCCCTTTATCGCTCTCAGTAGAATCTCTCTCTTTTCTCTCTCTCTCTCTCCCTAGTCAATAAGACTTCAGCTGAGCATATGTGAAATATTTATTTAGCGTTAGCTCTGAGCACCATGGCTGCCCACACACTCTACCTGCCCTGCAGAGAAATCTCATCTGTGCTTCCTCTCTGCCTCTGACACCCCCTGAAAGCCTGTCCCTGTATTGGCCCGAGCTCACCACAAATTACATGTCTAATTTCTCTGCGTTTACAGCTGCTTTAAAGCCTGCGTCCCCAACATTAGCCCTCAGCCAGACTCTCTGTTCCAGCCTGGCTGTAAAAAAGGCCTGCGTGAGCCGAGCTGCCACTGGGGCCTTTGATTCATTATTAATCTCTTTTTTTTTTCATTTTAATTTGAGGAAGCAATGCAGATTACTCCCACTGCCCTTGATTTCACCCAGAAAAAGTACATCTATATCAGAGTGACGATTATGCAAGGTTTTTACCCCTCTTTACATTACTTTATTTTGTTCTGCCCCTAGCGTGTGCACACATACACACACACACACACACACACACACACACACACACACACACACACACACACACACAGAGAGAGAGAAAGAGAGAGACATATACCCCTGGAGCCTGTAGTCAGCCTTGTTTAACTTATTCAGCTATGTTCATGTAATCTGGCATCCATCCACAGCCCCACTGACTGACCCCCATAATGCTAGTTGGCTCTCTCCTCTCTCTGCTCTGTTTTTCTCTTAGCTTACAGTAGCTTTCCAAGCTCAACCAAAGATAGACACAGAAGAGATAAGAATTGCCCCTTTTTATAGATATTCTATAGTTACAGTATTGCTTAGTAGTATTGTATTTGTAATTACTGTGTCCTCTTTAATGCATGCTTAATGTCAGGGTAATAATGAGTGATACACTATTGGTAATAATTGCTATAATTGTAGGATTAAATACATTCAATGATATGATTCTCCATAACATCACATTTCATTAGTTTGGAACATACAGTATATGTTTACATGGAGCTGTATATAAACTCAGCAAAAAAAGAAACGTCCTCTCACTGTCAACTGTGTTTATTTTCAGCAAACTTAACATGTGTAAATATTTGTATGAACATAACAAGATTCAACAACTGAGACATAAACTGAACAAGTTCCACAGACATGTGACTAACAGAAATGGAATAATGTGTCCCTGAACAAAGGGGGGGTCAAAATCAAAAGTAACAGTCAGTATCTGGTGTGGCCACCAGCTGCATTAAGTACTGCAGGCCATCATTGTAAATAAGAATTTGTTCTTAACTGACTTGCCTAGTTAAATAAAGGTAAAATAAAATAAAATACATCTCCTCCTCATGGACTGCACCAGATTTGCCAGTTCTTGCTGTGAGATGTTACCCCACTCTTCCACCAAGGCACCTGCAAGTTCCCGGACATTTCTGGGGGGAATGGCCCTAGCCCTCACCCTCCGATCCAACAGGTCCCAGACGTGCTCAATGGGATTGAGATCCAGGCTCTTCGCTGGCCATGGCAGAACACTGACATTCCTGTCTTGCAGGAAATCACGCACAGAACGAGCAGAATGGCTGGTGCCATTGTCATACTGGAGGGTCATGTCAGGATGAGCCTGCAGGAAGGGTACCACATGAGGGAGGAGGATGTCTTCCTTGTAACACACAGCGTTAAGATTGCCTGCAATGACAACAAGCTCAGTCCGATGATGTTGTGACACACCACCCCAGACCATGATGGATCCTCCACCTCCAAATCGATCCCGCTCCAGAGTACAGGCCTCGATGTAACGCTCATTCCTTCGACGATAAACACAAATCCAACGATCACCCCCGGTGAGACAAAACTGCGACTCGTCAGTGAAGAGCACTTTTTGCCAGTCCTGTCTGGTCCAGTGACGGTGGGTTTGTGCCCATAGGCGACGTTGTTGCCGGTGATGTCTGGTGAGGACCTGCCTTACAACAGGCAGGTCCTCACCAGCATATTGCGGACAGTCTGAGCACTGATGGAGGGATTGTACGTTCCTGGTGTAACTCGGGCAGTTGTTGTTGCCATCCTGTACCTGTCCCGCAGGTGTGATGTTCGGATGTACCGATCCAGTGCAGGTGTTGTTACACGTGGTCTGCCACTGCGAGGACAATCAGCTGTCCTTCCTGTCTCCCTGTAGCGCTGTCTTAGGCGTCTCAAAGTACGGACATTGTAATTTATTGCCCTGGCCACATCTGCAGTCCTCATGCCTCCTTGCAGGGACCCTGGGCATCTTTCTTTTGGTGTTTTTCAGAGTCAGTAGAAAGGCCTCTTTAGTGTCCTAAGTTTTCATAACTGTGACCTTAATTGCCTACCGTCTGTAAGCTGTTAGTGTATTAACGACCGTTCCACAGGTGCATGTTCATTAATTGTTTATGGTTCATTGAACAAGCATGGGAAACAGTGTTTAAACCCTTCACAATGAAGATCTGTGAAGTTATTTGGATTTTTACGAATTATCTTTGAAAGACAGGGTCCTGAAAAGGGACCTTTCTTTTTTTGCTGAGTTTATGTGCAGAGTTTGGCAGCCCTCCTGTCTAGTGTTTAGTCTGTCAGTCAGTCAGTCGTCTGGTTGGTAGACTGGGCCCTCTCTCTCCCATTAATCAATTTGCAGGATGGTAGAAACTGTTGTAGAGGGCGTCTTTGTCCTTTTGTTCCTACTGCGGTCGCCTCTCCCCCTCCTGGGAGAGTGTGGGTGGTGTGAGCTGCCATGCTTGCTCAGCTTTAAGAGTTATTTTATTCACACTTTTAATCGCTGAGTGCTTTATTATTAGGTACTGGATTCTGCCGGCCAGGGGATCTGCATGAGAAGGCGCAGAATGCATTTACTGGAATCATATTAATGGCACTATAAAACAAATCTGTCAGCCTGTTGTTAACCCCGCTGGCAGAGTGGCGTTGCCCAGGGTCGGCCTTTCTCCAGGCTCTTACAGGTGGCTAAGGAGAGTGCATCTCCATCACCTACTCCACCGCACGCTAATATTTTGTATTAATTCATTATTAGACACCCCATGCATAATCATGTAGGCATTTTTCAGTAAAATGGTGTTTGTCAAGGGAGGTTTCCTACATTAAAGACACTCCTCCCAGACACACTTGTTCAATTACAAGTCGTTCATTATCCAATTCTGCTGTGTGTAAACGTACCGTTCAGGAAGATCATTAATTATTAGCTCCACTGCTTTTTGTTTGTTGCTTTCTGTCCTTTTTAGTGAAATAAATGACTGCTTTACCACCAATGTAACATATTAGTGTTGTAGTGTTTTTGGACTTTAAGGTTCCCGTTGTCATGTGGAATTTGTAGTGGGATAAAAAAAAACGGCAGGACGGCTCTCCAGACTGAAATGAAATGGAGCCTAACTTTGAGGCCCATTAAAAGGTGGATTATTTTCAATATAAATGTACACTTAAGCTTGACAGGTTGCGCTTTGTCCACCCAGTCCTTTAATCACTCACGCTTGGCGCTAATAAAACATAAACCACTTAGCGACGAATTAGTTCTGTCTCCATTTCACAGAAGCAGCAGAGAATGTGAGGAGACGGGGGAAAGGTATACCTTTGACTCTGCTCATTAATGAGGGATATCTAATGGCGAAAACGCAGCTCAGTGAGCCTGAGTGAAGGAATTTGAGCGGCTTTCCCAGATGCTCACAGTAACATTTTTATTTGTGTTTTTAAAAAAGCATGTAAGGGAGGAATTGAGGAGATATTTCTGACAGTTTTGGTTTATACCCTCATTTAGGCGCCCAGTTTTTAGACACAAGGCGTTGTATTTCTCTAGCCTTTTATCTTGTCCACCAAGCCAGCGCGTGGTGAGCAGAAATGTGCATTAGTGGGCGATTATGAATACCTGTGACAGATTCTCTCTACCGACTCACTGGGAGGAAATGAATTGGCTCCCTCTGTTGACTCGCACAGGAAGACAGAGACCAGGCAATTAGACTTTAGTGGTTAATGTAGCAGCTTTTGCAGGGAGGGCAAGGGGGTTCAACATTCCTGCTGGGCTCATCTCTGTTTTTTTTTTTTTTAGGGAATGCTTTTGATATGACAAGCTACCTGTCCACCAGCCTGCTGAATTCCTCTGGGGTGAAAATAGTGTCGCTTTAGAATAGCCTCATGTGAATAGAGGTGACAACATATGCAAAAAACTAAAGCAGACATGCTGAAGCTACCTCCACACATCATGCAAATTCATTGTTTACCTTTAGGTTTTCCCACCAGCGTTAGTTGTGGATGCATAATTCAAATAATTTGTTACGGAGAAATTTCAGTAACATATTGTTCAAATTGCGTCCTCACATCTTGGTCATCCCACGGTGTTGTTCCTACACTTCTCATTACACTGATATTATTGAACGATAGTCAACCTATGTGATGGGGAAGCCTAGGGCTGTGTGGGACTAGTGTTTGGAGCATTACTCATGGTTCACATTTCCCTGGTGGCAGTTTGAATCCATTGAACCCAGGCCTGGCGTGGCAGTAGGTAGACTGCCCCAGAGCCAGTAGAGCTGGAAACAGGCTGATATGACAGGACCAGTCTGCTGTTTACAAGGCTCAAATGGAGGCCTGAAGGCCCCAGCGGTTCACATCCTGTCTCAGGCCTAAGTCAAACATATTGTTTCTACTGTAACAAGCCCCCAGCAGTCCACATTCAAACTACACAGCATGCTATTGTAGTGAGCTAGTGTAGTGTACTGAGAAACTATCCCACTCCTCATTCCATTGGGTGTTGTAGGTTACTAGGTTTGTTTTCTACTAGCCTTATGGTTAAGTTCCTCCTCTCATGAAAACAAAGTTGAAGAAAGATAGGAGTTTTTGTACCTTTCAAAGAGTAAATCATATTTTATGATATAGAATGGAGTACTTTTATCCATTAAAAAAGAAAATGGCCTCCTCAGAAATGGGTAAAATGAATGTCTATGCAGAGTGTTTCACAGTAATAGATTTAAAATAATTCAAACTTTGAAGACTTCATTTCTTCACTGTCAACTTGTTGGTGTGCTCCTCCTCACACATAGTGGATCATTTAATCTAGAGCCAAACTCATTAGGCTGTCACTAAATGGGTTTAAATGCAGCGGTCCAATTAGTGCTCTGCTGTGAAGTACAGTGGGTGTTGTGTGCTGTGCTTACCGCCGCTTCTTTACAGAATTATGAGGGATTACTCATTCAGTGTGATCCATCTTATTTCTACCAGGGGTCTTGGCTTTTCTCACTATCATCACTGTGGAGGGGTAAACGTTGCAAATGCTTCTCCAGTTGCCATATGTGCCTAGTCACAGTCAGTCAGACAGCCCAAATTCTTCCCAGTCTAAGAGGGTTTGATATGCTGTATAAAAGACAGGATTCCATGCCTACCCTTGTCAGACTTTCTGTTCTGCAGAAAGGCACACTGCCAACACTGTTATCGCTGTAAATGAATGGGATTTTGGAGTATAAAAAATTATCCCCAAATGTCTTACCTCCCAGCCACTAAGTGGGGAAACTGATGCTGGTTGGTGTAGTGGCGTAGCTTTGCAGTCTGCTGTGCTGTTCATGGGGCTTGGGCGGTAGGTAAACCCATTATGTTTATTTGGAGAGGTGCATGCTGGGATGTGTGAGGTGAGCAGGAAGCAGGACATTGTGTCTGGGCTTGGGTTCTAGCCCATGTTGTATGACGGCGATGCCACCCGTCGTGCTGTATCCGTGCTGTTCGTGAGACTCACACACCACTCTCTCCCACCCTATGCCTCTCCCTGACCTCCCCCTGTCCTTCCAGACCTTCATGGTGATGGTGTGGACCTGGGAGCTCTTCATGATGCCCCTCTTCCTGCTGCTGCTTATCGGCTGGAACTACTTCCAGGTGACCACGGAGAGGGTCAGCAGCAATCAGGACCTGGTGAGTGTTTCCTCCTACTGTACTGTACTCCATACAGCTCTGCTCTATACTACACACATGTCACGGCAGCTCTTCATGTCCCCCTCGCCCACTCACTGGTCAGAAGCATACAGAGCAGAGCAGCCTCTGTCTCTCTCAGAACCCAGGACATAGACTGGCACTCCCACTAGAATTTGGCTGTGTTGAACTGCCCATAATGCCCTATAATAGTGAATGAAGAGTATGCCGTTAACATAATTTTTGTAAAATATTAGCAAAATGCATTTTTCATTTATTTACTATGTTGAGGCATATGCAGTATTATTTGAGCATACAACATTGTATTGATGCTGTGGTGATACTGTTGTAGACACAGTGTATTGATTACATTCTCAAGATGGTACGGCTATCTCCTCTGTATCAAAGTCTAGGTTATGGAAATCAAGTCTCCCCTAGCCATGTCTGTAAAGGTTAATGCAGTTCCCACTTCTCAATGCCCCCCAATTTCACTGTGTTGTAAGCCGTCTTGACGGCCAGGGCCCTGGCCTTCAAACATCCACTCCCTGCAGCAACATCCCCAACACCAGCCCACTGGTTGTGTTTGTGGCTGCTGGCAAAGATGCAGTCCCTGGGCAATGTTAAAGACGGGTTCACCCTCATATCCAGTGTGGAACCTCTGTCACCTCTCTGTGACCCTGTGCCCGGCAGTAACACAGCCCTGTTCCCAGGCAATGTCACAGTGTGCACCATGCAGGCATCAGGTTTGAGTTGATGTAAAGTAAACTAGGCAACGGCATCCAAATTAAATGTTTTTTTTCCTCTTTCTGTTTTTCTGTTGTGAAGAAATTAGATTGCTTTGCTGTGACAGTGCTCTTGTGAGGAAGGCCCTCTTTCACCTCTCCTTTTGTGTGAGGTCACCCCTGTGATGCAGTCTCTATGAAACAGGCCTCTCCCAATAGGGGTAAATGTACAAGAGCAGAATTTCATTACTAGATGTTTGTTAAAAATGCTCCAGTGCCCGCGTGTCCCTGTCCATTTGAAAACACACTCTACCCCTCTCCTTTCTCTTGTAGGCGAACATGAACATGACCGACGATGAGGAGGAAGATGAGAAGGTATTTTATTTTATTTATTTCTAACTATTTTAATAGTCTAATATTCTGTATGCCAGTTATACAAGTTCTAGTTGAGACTTTTGCATAGTTCCACTGGAAATGGTCTCTCAGAAGCTTGTCTTCACCCAAGAAGAGAACATTTCATGCATTCAAAATTAGGACAGAATGTAGGAAACAGTAATGCCATGTGAACTAACACGTCTCCTTCAGCACTTTCATTCTATTCCATTGGGTATTCAGTATCACTACAAATGTGCTCTGCCGCAGTATCCCAGTCCTTTGAAATTCAAAATCTACGTTAAACTTCATCATTAATTGAAGTGCATCATTAATTGAAGTTTGTGAGTGAAGATTTATTCACCAGACTTTTCTAAATGGGATTGTTACTATGGGATTGACCTTTTCCCTACCATAACAAATTAGGCTAAGCGCAATGGTACAGCAGTATACATATTTACAGATCTCTGTATGTATTCTATAAAGATTATCACTCACTTAAACAATTGGACCTCTGTATTCATAATGATGCCATATTTATAATTGTTCATCTGAATGTGATTTTATCTCTTGACACTCAATACCGTGTAGCTCAGTTGGTAGAGCATGGCGCTTGCAATGCCAGGGTTGTTGGTTCAATTCCCACGGGGGCCAGTATGAAAAATGTATGCACTCACTAACTTTAAGTCGCTCTGGATAAGAGCGTCTGCTAAATGACTAAAATGTAAATACCAAAACAATTATTTTAATGCCCACCCACACCAAAAGGAGAAGACAAAAGTGTCATGGTCTATATTCCTTATTCCTCCTATCTAGACATTTTCCTTCGTTTTAGTCAGGAGAGCGAAGAGTTAATGGGATGTGCATTATTGCTTTATGGTGGGAAGTGTGGATCTGCTGCAAAGCCTCCAAGCAATGATCCCTCTGCAGTGCGTCTAGGCCCAGGAATCATATCCATAATATGCTCAATATATTATGTTGTGATGACCAGGGGCTAACTTCATATGGAGAGGAACACCCCACTAAAAAACAGGCCCGTCCTCCAAATCCTGTCTGAAAGCAAAGGCTAATTCATGGATGAAACTCTCATGATATGTGTGCATACACATAATGCAGCGTACGCTTAGCTGCACTGCATTTGTAATAAGAGCTTAGAAGAGACAATCCTGCGGCCAAACATATAGCAATGATATGACAATTATGTGTTTGTATGAATAGTGAATGAGGATGTGCTGCTTTCATGGTGTGGCTTTTAATAATGATACTACTGAAATAGGATCATTAGAAGCAGATCTCTAACATCTCAATGATTTGGCAGTTTTTGGTTTCCTTTCACGTTTGTTTTTTCTTTTAGATTAAAAAAGAAAAAACGATTTTCAAAAAGCAGGAAGGAGATTTTTCAAAATACATATCCATGTGTTGCGGAGCTCAGTAATAGTTTAAACCAAATAATTCCTGTTCCCTGAAGTCCTCTCTGGAAGGTTTAACGTGAGCCAGCTAAGCCCATTCACACTCTCTTCTTTCATTTACTAATTAAGCAGTTGCCTGTGTTTGTTTTAAGCTGTCAGCTTTAATTTAAAGTGGCTTATTTGAAAGTCGTGTTATGGTTTTGCTGTCACTTAAATGTGATATCATGCAGGCAGATCAAGCAGCGTAGCTTTACACTTCATATCAAAGTCTTCTTTCAAACTATTTGGGGTTAAAGAGTGATCAGTGTTAAAAATGTGATGACTTTGAAGGTACTACTTTTTTCCCTAGTCCTTTTGCAAAGATGTCAACTATCCCCTCTGAGAAGATTACCATTAACACTCAAATATGTGTTTCCCCTGTTTTCCCCTGGAGGAAAGAAATATGTAAACCTCCACTAGAGCACTAGGAATGTGAAGGCATGACGTTAAGGAGAGACGAAAGGCCCGGCTACGTTACAGCAGGATAATACACAACAGATCTCTCTCTCTCTGTGAACAAATCTGTCCTCAGGGAAAGAGACGGCTTACAAATTATGTGTGGCCAAAGTGACTTCCCTTTGGCCTTAGGTATCAATTGTGCAGATAGACAATATTTAATCATAACATCAAAAATACAAAGCAAAACAAGCCCATAGATCTCCATCATAATGAACAGAGAAGATAAAACAGGTCTCCTATGGCCTCTGGCTGGTATGGCTGGTCTGGGGGAGGGAGAGGGGAAGCGTTGCTCCTCAAGCACTGTCCAGGGGAGCAGGGGGTTGGGTAGGGGGGTTGACGGGGCAGACTGAGCTGGAGGGGTGCTTTCTCTTACCCCCTCAGACCATAGTCACCACTGGGTCACCTTCAGCACACCGGTCAGACAGACTGCTGATGTCATAATCAGTTATGGGCATTATGGTAGGTATGTACCCTCTAACACGTACTGCTTCTGGGAGCTGCTCACTGCTCACATGTTTGTTTGTGTATCCATTTGTTTGTTAGCTTGTTTTAGGACCATACCAGAACCCATGCCAAAATCACAGCTGTTTTTATTGCATTTTCACGCCTTTGTGGAATAAGTCACTAGAAAATATTCAGTCAAGCTTTGAATTAATATTCACATTTGATGCCATTTATTCAAATTAAAGCATTGTTAAATGAGCTTTCTTAAGCGTTTGATTATGCCCAACATGCCTGTGAAACCACATTTGCTATTTACCTTTGCGCAGGAGATCAAATCTGTTCCCATTACGCCACCTTAAAAGGTAGCTTTTACAATTTTATCTGAAATGAGAATATGATTTGACACATGTTTTCTAATCAGTACACATTTACGATTTATGTGGTCCATCCCCCTCAGTATACCCATCCCTTTCCACTTCAGAGGAAGCTGTTTTATTTTTTTTGTTTATCAGGAACACATAACAGTTTTGTAGGGAGCTGAAAAGAGAAATGAACAAAGATAAATAATATCATCAAATGAGTGATGTAGTAAAGGACTTCCAATGTTCGTCACTATGGAGATAGAGTACTTCAAGGGTCTTAAGGGAAATGAATGGTGATAATCAGGAGAGCTTGTTGATGCATACTTTATAGTACATATCTTTGGGACCTTTTTTTTTCTTCAAATGAAAGCTCAATAATGTAATTTTCTGGTTTATTTTTGCCTGAGTAATCTTTGGCTACATTTACCTTGTGCACACAGGCCTATCTGTTACAGTTAAATAAGAGTTCATATCTCTAATCAGGTTTGAATCCTAATTCATGTTTAGGGGGCCTTAAACAAGTTTAGATGGAGATATGAAAGGGAATCTGAGCCTAACTGATGAGGCTCCATATCCAGTGAGTTCTAATTTCCCTGTGCGCAGCTCTCTCAGTCCATCAGGAGCACACAGACATGGATCTTAATGGCTTTTAGCAGGCACAAATCTGCTTTCAATGAGAGCTCAGGAGAAAGAGCTCAATTAACACCTAATGTGAAGTAAAGGATCTGCATTCACATTAGACTGAGGTTGGAGGTTTTCTTTATGCCTTGCTGCAGACAGTGCCGTGTCTCTTCTATAGGATGATAGGCTACAGTACTATCCCTCCGTCTCTATTGTATGACACTGGGATAATAATCTATTCACGGATCTCTCAGAGAGAGCATATTTGAGATATTTCCAGTGGCCTAGTAGGGGAGGCTCTCTACAGGGGTGGGAATTGCTCTCTTCCTGTGTTTGTTGTGGAGGAGACTTGGGACTGACAGTGGGGAGTCTCTCTGTGCTGGGCTGGCGGATAGCGTGTTTTCCCAGGGGCTGCCTCATGAGACTCTGATAAAGGCATTCTGTCTGGACGCTGTCACTGAGCCCAGACTGGGGCTGGAACTGCCTTCTAACATAAACATATAGACATCCTCAAGCCTCCTGTTAGACTCCATCAGATATCTTCCTCGCTCTTCTCTGTCATCATTCCTGTCATTATTTCCTCCTTTTACATTTGACATTTTAGTCATTTAGCAGACGCTCTTATCCAGAGCGATTTACAGTTAGTGAGTGCATACATTTTCATACATTTTTTGATGTCTTCTCAGCCGTCTTTAGCTCACATTACTGGTGTTATCATCTACAGCCTCTCCTCTCCCTCTGGAAAGCTTCACAGTGCTGCTTCTTCTCTGCCGTTACCAGCACTCATCTGATCATGTCTATTTCAACTGAAGAATATCTATTTTTTTCCCCCACATTGAAATTGAGAGACACCTTCCCATACCATGTCCATCTGCTCTATATAGGATGTCTGTATCATATCACGGCTTTTGCACCATGATATTAATTTAGCAATACAAAATGAACAATATAACACTATTAACACTACCTTGGTGATGAAAGTGGACATAGCCGAAGCCCATTCACATGATATGAGAGTCTTATATGAGTGAGAATACATCCAATGATTACAACCCTGTGATCTGGGATGGCTGAGCCACTGCTCCCTCACACACACAGAGGTGTGAGGACAGAGAGACACATGGAGTATATAGGTGGGTGGGATAGCACTGGCAAAACAAGTCTAAACCCGCCCCATGGAGACTTGTGGATTGGTTGAACCATGAAGCCTATTTCTGCTCTTCCTGTCTGGGTCATCTGGGATGCTGCCTGATTGCTGATGGCCATTTTATGTCCGTCTCATCCTCCAGTTAATCTGTGATTTAGATGTAGAGCACTTCCATTGTTTGTGGCGGACAAAAGCCGAAATCATGACAGCTTTCCAACGTTGAATCTGTCTCATTTTCAAAAGCATAGTCTGAAGAGACATTATAGGCCATTCAATAGATGAATTACTCATGATAGCACGGCAGAGATGAACTGGGCTTTGTCTGCTTCCTTAAACAATTGACATTCAGTACAGTAGACCTCATCAGTGCCTGTGTACTTTTAGGAATCTGGGAAAAAGGGACTGATGGAGAAAATCCATATGGTCCAAGAGATCGTCATCACTGTCCAGAACATTTTGGATGAAATCGCATGCATAGGGGAAAGAGTCAAGAAGTAAGTTTGACATTTTATGTTTACAGTATACTGGCGAGTTAAATGTTCTCTATAGAAGTGGGTGTATAACGCTTTGGCTAGCAACTACATTATTGATTGTGCAGTATCTTGTAACATCTTAGTCATAATGATATTCTGACTTTATTTGATGTAATATTTCATCCACAGCACATTGAACTGGTCTGTGCCCTTCCTGTCCTGCCTGGCCTGCTTGGTTCTCTTTGTGGCAACAGCAGCATTATACTACATCCCACTGCGCTACATTATCTTCATATGGGGTAAGTCAAATATACACCATTATTTTTTATTATAAATACTGTATTTTGTAATGAATAGTTTCCCTTCGGCAAAACATTGTTGAAAAAAGACAATTACAGTAAATAGCGCTTACATCCATTATATAACAGTAATTTGAACATTCAGCAATACTCACACCTCTTGAATGCCCAGAGCTCAGGCTGCTAGCTCCAGAGGCCCATTGTGCTCAGAGCTCTGCTCAGTGTGAGATGTAAGCAGACCAGTCTAAGGCTAGGCCCAGGGTCTGTGAGAAAACAAAGCCGAGCGGCGAGGCAGGGAGAGCATCATGCTGTACATAAAACAGGATGTCCTTGGGCAGTGTAGGCTCCTGGTGTAAACCCTCATTATCTGCTCCAGTCCTACAGAGATAGACAGTTGCCTCAGCGGTCAGAGGGAAACAGACACTCCTCATCCAGCTGTTGGCCCACAACTAACTGTACTTCTACACTGCCTCCAACACAATCAATACCAAAATCATATCAAACAACAGCACTGATACACTCTCCTGACTCCACAGTTAACCCCCATCTCTGGTTGCAAGGCAAGCCTTTCATGTAGTCTGCACACATTTAGGTCCTTAGGTTCTTTCTGTACACATTGTGGTAAATGCTGTAGCTAGCAGTGAATATATGGTACCATTATGGTCTGTTTTCTTTCTAGAAATACTGTGGAATGCAACCAAATGGGGAGAAATAACAGTATTGAACATGATTAGAGAGAAATAATAAACTTATTTGAATGAAAACATAAATGTTTTTGTCGTTTGAGTGATATGGAAAGGTAGTTGGGAGTGGGGTGTTGATAGGGGGGAGGGGAGGTTGGTGGTAATCTCTGCTCTGGGCTATTGTACTGAATGTGTACTCAGAGGACCTGAGTCGCCTTTGGACACAGACTGAAATGTATGTTCTGCAGTCAACTATCAGGCTCTGTTCAAAAGCTGTCATGGATGTGTGTGTGTCTGTCTGCATTACAGCATCCTCTGTACGGTTGTGCTGCCAACTTATACACTACCGTTCAAAAGTTTGGGGTCACTTAGAAATGTCCTTGTTTTCGAAAGAAAAGCATTTTTTTTGTCCATTAAAATAACATCAAATTGATCAGAAATACAGTGTAGACATTGTTAATGTTGTAAATGACTATTGTAGCTGGAAACGGCAGATTTTTTTTGGAATATCTACATAGGCGTACAGAGGCCCATTATCAGCAACCATCAGTCCTGTGTTCCAATGGCACAATGTCTACACTGTATTTCTGATCAATTTGATGTTATTTTAATGGACAAAAAATGTGCTTTTCTTTCGAAAACAAGGACATTTCTAAGTGACCCCAAACTTTTGAACGGTAGTGTATATTTATGATGATACATATCCATTGCACTGTCCATACAACCCCACCACCTTATTGATGTACTGATTCAATTTAGTTCCTAGGGATCAATTCAAATAGCATCACAAGGTGCAATTTCACACAGCAGTGAACATAGCCATGGGAAGTAGGGGTACTGAGGGTGCTGCAGCACCCCCTGAAAGATCAGAAGAGAATAAAACAATTATACTAAAATAAGTTAAAGTATATAATTTGTATTTATTTTTTTCTTCACTGGGCCTCTACTAGTATTTTTCAGCATCTCTGCTTTGGCAAAAAAAGGTAGTTGCATAATTAAGAACAGTATCTTGCAAGATTCAAGAGTTGGAATTGTAAGAGTTGTTTCCCTGTCCCTTTCTCTGTGATTGTCATTCTAATGGAATCCAGAAAGATCAAAACCCTGTCCTCAAACGTTTACATCAAAAGGTGCAAAGTTATCGGCAAAGACACAAAACATCCATATCAAATTAAATATTTGTCTTGATCCAATAACATGGAAAACAACCACTTTTTGTGCAGTATCAATTTACTATCCTTACGAACCACTTAAATGTAAATATACATTAGTGTATTGTACATAGGCTGGTCATCTAGGTTTGTACCTGTAGACTTTCCATCACCATGAAGAAAAACAATGCACAATACAGTAATTGAGTACATTGACACATCAAGTGGTTTGTGATGATGTGGCTCAGTCGGCAGAGCATGGAGCTTGCAATGCTAGGGTTGTGGGTTCGATTACCACAGGACTAAAAAGTATGAAAATGTATGCATCACTACTGTAAGTTGCTCTGGATGAGCGTCTACTAAAATAGAAAAGGAATGAAAAGACCATTTCAGTTTTCACATAGAAATACAGTGTAAGTTGCATTTACAAAGTATTTCAAGAAACTGGAAAACAAATTTAAAAAATTGGCAAAAAAATGCTACTTCCAGCGGCTATGGCAGTGAAAGAGCTAGGGATGGGGTTGCAATATTTTTTTGTCCTTCTAAAAATATGCAGGTCTGGATGACATCTTTATTTATTAATGTGTCCTTGTTTTCACAGGCGTTAACAAATTTACCAAGAAGCTGCGCAATCCGTATGCCATTGACAATAATGAAATACTGGATTTCATCAAGAGGGTGCCTTCTGATGTTCAAAAGGTAAGGGTCCAATTTTCCATACAGACAGAGGGAGTGAATTCTCTAAAGATATATGCATTATTTGCTCTAACAGAATTCCCAAGTGTTGGGGAAATATCCTCTGGCTTTGTTTGATTATTAATGGACTCATGCCTTTAAAACACCCCTGGCCCAATTATTTCTGGCAGTAGTTTGATGCAGTCGCCCCAGTGCCTGGATGGGTTCTACTCTGATCTGTCCTCTGCCATATCGCTCCAGCCTAGTCCCTGATTAGCAGTTTTGTCTCTCTGTGATAAAAGCGCTGTGGCGTCCGGGACTATGATTGGCCAGGGGCCGGTGGAGGGCCCCCAATGGCTGTAGTTGTGTGTGGCTGGGGTGCCCAGCTCTGAGTCAGCTGAGACACTCTGACGTGGCCCCTGTCACATCAGGGTGGGGGAGTCAATGAATGTAGTTGTGAGCCCCGGCCGTCCTGCTGGGTGCCATATGTGATCATATATTAGCCATGGCTGATATGTCATTTGCTGTTACATCACAGGGCTGATAGCAAATAGCTGCCAGGGCAGGGTGCTGTACTTTAAGTGGAGCTGGGTGTTCATCCTGTTCACTCTCTGTTCTGTTCTCTGACTGAGAGAGAGGCTGACCGTGGGCAGGAAATAGTGCAACACAGCTCCTTCCTCTCCCAGGTACTTCACAGACAGTATTCAGCCAGGATACGTGACTGTCTGGATCTGGAAAGACTCTCTGAACCCCAGTCTCTTTCTCTGCTGCCCCCTTGATGTCCCTCTGAGAGTTATTGCCAAATGTTCAGTGATGTTGTTGGAGAGAAGCCTATGTGATTTTTCGGCTGAGCAAGTTGGCAAAACAACATGATGAATACATTTAGTTTCACCATCTTTTATATGTCTCACATCTTTTATATGTGACACATTTGTTCACGTTTTGAAAATGACCATGGAGACAATACTTTTTAGTTTACGGATCAGCTATGTCCTGGATGATGGCTACAAAACAGAACATTCATAATGACTCACCACTACATACACTTCTGTGAATAATAATATTGCTGAATAACACAAACACAAGAACCATAACAATAGTCCACAGATTGCTGTTGTTACCTTAGAACTCCAACCCTTAGATAGGCCTAGGTATGGACACAGTCGAGCCATATTAAAAAGGCTGGAAATTGACTCCTTTCTCACAGCAAAATTACTTGGCAATTAGTGCCTGTGCAAATCTACAAAGCCGAGACTTCTGACAGGAGTGTGTCTGTCCTGAAATAAGAAGCATCTGTCAGTTCTGAGAACAGTTTCATGTTCTGTTGCAGACGGCAGTCACTTTGTTCCCTCATTCATTCCATCTACCATTCTAATAATCAGGGTTTGGTAATTAGTATGGAGTCTCTACCTTGATTCAACAGAACCATGTTATTGTTGTAGCAAAAACAAACATGCTTTTGAAAGCAAATTTGCTTCAAACTTCATCTTGTTGAGTTTCTAAAACTAAACTGTTTTGCATTGTTGTTTTAAAAAAAATATGTTTTGGCATGTTATTTTCACTAGACACATAACAAAAATTACACAATGATACAAGATATTTTAGATACTTACGTTATTTAAACCATTGGCCATAGTAAGTTCCAATTTGGAAGTTTAATTCTAGATTTTCCGCCTTAATTCTTGTTACAAATATGTTTGGACATATTGGAATCTATGTAAAAGAATGATTTGCAAAACATTGAAACTTGAGACAATCTTTGATGTTGAGCCTCATAATTCTGCAGTGCAAACATACTGTAACTGAAAGGAAAAAGAGGTTTAAGTTCAAATGTCAAAGTGGCAGGTCTCTTTTTTCAGAAATCAGTCATCTTTGAGTTCCCACTGAAGCATGTAAAGGTCGACATCCCATCGATGCTAGTTCCTACTTTAGTCAAGAAACCCCTGGCTGAGGCAATTCTTGGCTTCGTATAAAGTTTTCTCAGAAAGGACAGAACTTGCACGAGCGATTATGCAGGTTACTCAACAGTTGATGTCTGCTTCTAATATTGCGATTGTGGCAGAGGAGGGGGGCGTACGCTGGTACGGAACCCTTGACTTCTCAAATCCTTCCTCCCTGTGATTAATCCCCTCTGCTCCTGTGTTTAAAAAATGATTCATTACAGGCGAACCCGCCTCGCTTTCCTCTGCACCAGCTCTCCTCGGGGGAGCCATTACCGTGCGCTCCACTGAGCTCAGATTACCTGCCTCCGACCAAACTCCTGTTTGTTTTTACAGGTGCAGTACAGCGAGCTGAGAGCGCCCAGCGTCCAGAGCCCACCACGGAGGAGAAGGTAAGCCCCGTGGACATGCTAGATGAAAGGCCCGGGCTCCTTCTGAAAATGGCACAGCCCAGTCTGCTACGATGACAATGCTCCAGTGCCAGCAGAATCTGCGACCCCTTACCCCCCTCTCCCGTGCCCCCTGCTGCGGGGGTGCAGTCAGCTGCTCTCCCGCTTGTGTGTCTGCCACCCCCCTGACAGGGGCTGTGCACTGCACCGGCTAGGAGGGCAGCACATGGAGCTGTCAATCACAGAGCCAGAGACGCCGTCCGCCCACCCCGGCCCAGCTTGCATCCATTCATGCATTTTATAAAAAGAGAGTTTTGTTTAACTCAAACCTCTGCTGTTTTGCTTTTATGGATTTGAGTAGTAATGCCTTGATCAGACCGACAGCCTCATTGCATCAATGCTGCGTAAAAAAGTCTGCAGTCAAACTTTTTTCATGATGTAATCCAACATTTGTACTGGATGTGTGTGCAACAAAAGTTAAACATTCACCTTTTGCTACTATTTCTGTCAAGTCTACGCATACAATTTGATGCTTACGCTGGATTTATCCAACATATGCACCACACGGAACACACTGCAATTGCCTCTGCAACGCAATGCTGCAAGGCAAACACAGCGTTCCATTGGAAATGAATGTACTTCTGGTGTACCAAAACGCATTGTCGCCTTCGGTCTGATCGAGGCGTTCAACTGAACTGCAGCAATGCTTTGACTCATGTACATTTTAATTTCATATAAGGGCAAATGGGTAAAAAAAAAACTGAAAGGCCGCTCAGCAAGGAAGAAGCCACTGCTCCAAAACTGCCATAAAAAAGCCAGACTACGGTTTGCAACTGCACATGGGGACAAAGATAGTACTTCTTGGAGAAATATCCTCTGGTCTGATGAAACTAAAATAGAACTGTTTGGCCATAATGACCATCGTTATGTTTGGAGGAAAAAGGGGGATGCTTGCAAGTCGAAGAACACCATCTCAACCGTGAAGCACGGGGGTGGCAGTATCATACTGTGGGGGTGCTTTGCTGCAGGAGGGACTGGTGCACTTCACAAAATAGATGGCATCATGAGGAAGGAAAAGTATGTGGATATATTGAAGCAACATCTCAAGACATCAGTCAGGAAGTTAAAGCTTGGTCGCAAATGGGTCTTCCAAATGGACAATGACCCCAAGCATACTTCCCAAGTTGTGGCAAAATGGCTTAAGGACAACAAGGTCAAGGTATTGGAGTGACCATCACAAAGCCCTGACCTCAATCCTATAGAACATTTGTGGGCAGAACTGAAAAAGTGTGTGCGAGCAAGGAGGCCTACAAACCTGACTCAGTTACACCAGCTCTGTCAGGAGGAATGGGCCAAAATTCACCCAACTTATTGTGGGAAGCTTGTGGAAGGCTACCCGAAACGTTTGACCCAAGTTAAACAATTTAAAGGCAATGCTACCAAATACTAATTGAGTGTATGTAAACTTCTGAGCCACTGGGAATGTGATGAAAGAAATAAAAGCTGAAATAAATCATTCTCTCTACTATTATTCTGACATTTCACATTCTTAAAATAAAGTGGTGATCCTAAATGACCTAAAACAGGGATTTTTTACTAGGATTAAATGTCAGGAATTGTGAAAAACTGAATTTAAATGTATTTGGCGAAGGTGTATATAAACTTCCGACTTCAACTGTATATATAGCATTCTGTTGGTGGCAAGAATTTTGTATAATAATTTTAATTGAAAAACTCAAAGATAGCTGCATATACGACATCATTCCACCATTTATATTCATAAGATCATTAATAAATATAATACCATTTAAAAACAATTCTTCCATAAATAACATATTTTTTATTAATCAGTATATTTGAGTTTAACCATAACATTTGTTGTAATATTTGTTCTATCTTTTCTGGAGGATAAAACTGAAATTGTAACCAGCTATGTATGGCTTGTTTAAGAAAGGGTGGTACTTTAAACAACATTTCATTTTCAATTAGTCGTAAATTAGAAGTTGCAGTCTGTATAAAGGCAAAAATTCCATTTTTGAACAAAGGATGAGCCTTTCTTAATAATCTATTGGAGAACCATTTTGGGTTTAAGTATAACTTACTGTATGTATGAGTGAAGATTTTTGTGAGAGGTTTAAAGCGTTAATATTTAATCATTTTAGACCCCCAAACTCATATTCATTATATGAATAGGCACGTTTAATTTTGTCTGGCTTAGCATTCCAAATGAAATGAAATATTTTTTGCTCATATGATTTAAAAAACGAGTCGTCTGGAGTAGGCAGCGCTATTAGTAAGTAAGTAAACTGTGATAGGACCAAAGAGTTAATCAATGTGATTTTTCCATAAATAGACAAGTATTTATCTCTCCATGGTTGCAGAATCTTATCTATTTTTGCAAACTTTCTATTGAAATTGATTATGGTAATATTTATATTTTTTGAGATGTGAATACCAAGTACAGTGGCTTGCAAAAGTATTCACCCCTCTTGGCATTTTCCTATTTTGTTGCCTTACAACCTGGAATTAAAATGGATTTTATGGGGGTTTGTATAATTTGATTTACACCACATGCCTACCACTTTGAAGATGCAAAGAAATAAGACAAAAAAACTGAAAACTTGAGCGTGCATAACTATTCACTTTATTTAACTAATTATGTGACTTCTGAAGGTAATTGGTTGCACCAGATCTTATTTAGGGGCTTCATAGCAAAGGGGGTGAATACATATGCACGCACTACTTTTCCGTAATTTATTTTTTCAATTTTTTTGAAACAAGTTATTTTTTTCATTTCACTTCACCAATTTGGACTATTTTGTGTATGTCCATTACATGAAATCCAGGTTGTAATGCAACAAAATATGAAACACGCCAAGGGGGATGAATACTTTTGCAAGGCACTGTATGTCTACTTCACCATCTGCCCATTTTATTGGTAAACTACAAGGTAGTGTAAACACTGTGTTTTTTAACGATCCAATACGTAATATGGTACACTTGTCATAATTAGGTTTTAATCCAGAGAGGCTAGAAAAGTGATCAAGATCTTCAATGAGACTGTGCAGGGATCCTTTTTATATTCAAGATGTATATAATTATTTTATTTCAAATGTCAATTCACTGTACAATCCTTTGTCTCAATGACCAGAATATTTGTTATTATGAAGAATACATTTTCGGAACCGAGCCAAAGGAAAGTTTGATACGTGTAACTTTGAGACTCCAGTCTACTGTGCAACTTCTCAGGTTTCCTGTTTTGGTATGTTCTATTTTATATATCCTCAAATCCATTTTTTATGAATTGTAATATATAGAAACAATCCCATCTCAGACTGGAGTTGTTCCAGACTGATTTTCTCCCTAACTACACTGTACTTGGGGTGGATTATGCCACTTCTCTCCCTGTATAAACAGTAAACACATCTGATTGCACAACACACCCATTGGAACAGAGATCACGCATTGGCCACCGCTTTGCCTTGGTTACTGAGCTCACATCAAAGCACTGTACGTCGGTCCGGCGCGGTGACTAATGCAGCGCTTTTGTTGCCTTCTCACAATAACAGGGTCCACATGAGAGAGAGCTCATCTCTCACAGAGAGTACTCACCATCCTCAGCACTTAGTGCTTCACATTTCCATTAAAATCACCTCCACTGCCTAATAGTGGCTACACAGACACACACACACGGCTCCATGATAGTCTTTCTCTCCATGATGGAGTTCCTGGAAGAGTAACATATGGTTTCTTCTCCATCAGACATAATCCTCAATCAGAGGGTCTTTTACGGTTTGCTTCGCGTCATCTTCAAGTTATTCACAACGATTAGCCTCAAGCACTGATGTGATGTTACTTAGAGATGATTATTGGTGTGTTTGGAAGATTGCTTTAGATCTTATATGTATTAGATTTGAATGTGATGATTTTCAAACAGATGTATCCTTGATGGGCCTACATTAACTGGCTCTTTCATTGCCTTTGAGAAATTACTATCTATTTTCAATGGGAAATCAATTATTCTCATGACATTTCTAGACTAAGAACATATTGCTTGATGGATCAAATCCATGTGGAATATTTTTTGCAACTTTAATCATATAACATTGTTGTTATCAGAGTTCTTAGATATTGGCCTTTTTTATCATTGGCTCTCCAACCAGTAGGCCTTTAAAATAACTTATTGTTAAGTTGGTGTGTTTTCTCAGTTAAATAAATAATCTAGTAAGTAACACTTAAAAATAGCCCTAGTTTAAGAAGAGTTTGGGCTGAGGTGAGCCCTGGACCTCAGCACTGGGAGTTTGTTCCTACTGATTGGTGTGCTGAGCATCCCAGTCGGGTGGCGGGCGTTCCCCCTCCTCTGCAGTAGCAAGCTGGTGAAAGAGCATCCGTCTGTGCTTTGTGAAGAGTTTGATTGGCTCAGGGGGACCTAGTGGAGCCCCGGGCTATCTCTTTTGACAGGCTGATAGAGACATCACTGGGCTCTCCCAGGAGCTGCCACCAGGGGTCCATTTCAAAGTGAGGGGGAGTCGAGGTGACCCTGAGCTTCTGACGAGCTAAATCCCATACACAAGCTGAAGCCCTGCTGCATTTTGGGCTCCATTGGGGGCGGGTGGGGCTGGCATGGAGAAGGAAGAGGGGTGGGGTTCCCACAGACCACTGAGGAGACCCAATGAGGTGTCCCTGAGAGGTGAAACCAATTAAGCATCACTCCCAGGGTACTGTTAATCATCATATTTTAACACAGTCCAAAAACGCCACACCAGGACATCTGTATCTCACACATACAGTTAGATGTGTTCTGCAATACGTTTCATCCTACAGACTCTTGTTTGTATTCAGTGCAAATACAAAACAGAACTTTCCAAAGAGTTACTGAAAGAAAGGACCAAATTACTATAGAAAGTGACATTTTGTCTTGACGTTAAAACCACTTCATGTACCATAATGTATGACATGAGCATCGTTGGCCAATATTGATGAATTGAGCCTGGCTCTGGGGACTTCTGGGAACTAAGAGGTTGGAGCTGTCATCAGTAAAGATATTATCGTGGCAAATGACATCATTGGCATTGAGAGGTCATGGTGAATAGGCTGTCTGCTTCCCAGCTGTCAAGTCAATAGCTGAGCTTTTGGGCTTGGACGCTCTCTGTGTAATGTTGAGTCATTCAAAGTCAATTAAATAAAGATAATAAATAGATAGGGTTAGAACTGCCATTGCATTCTTACAGACCATACTTTCTCTCTGCCTCTTTATAGAACTAATCATATTTAATAAATTATTTATCAATTTATTTCCTCCAGGGAAAAGCCCATATCTCAGCAGAGGAAGCCACCATGCAATCTGGTCCCTGAATGCATTAGAAACTCCCTGGATATTTTACAAGCTCACTAATGAACATTTGAGCCAGTTAACATTGCCTGGATCATATTTTTTCCACTAGTTGTTGTTGTTGTGCACTGCGTGGCAGTGATGTCTTCATCAGCCTGTCAAAAAGGAAGTGCCTGCAGCTGTGGTGGATTCCCCCAGAGCCTGTCACACTCCTTGTTTCCATGGTAGTCCTTCAGGCAGCACCACAGGCAGGCTGTGCGCAAGGACCCCTACAACCTGTTTTTTCAGCAGTCGCTTCTGTGATGTGTAGCCCTGAAGCAGGCGTCAAACTAGCAAGCGCAAACACATAGAACACTGATCCCTTCTGTCCTTCACAGGTGTACCACCCTGCCTTTCAGAGGATGCCAGCAAGGGCTTCATTTTAATATTCCACTACACTCCGCACCTCTTTTTAGTAATTGTTACATGAGTGATTTCATGATGGTTCTCTGACCTCCCATCATGGAGACACTATATTACCACAGTGCAGCAGCGTAACAGAGGCACTACGCTTGGTTATACTTACAGGTGTCAAATCTCTTTGGTTCTAGTTATTTGTTCTAGTTGTACCATTTGAAAAACGGGCCAAAGAGATTAGCACTAATGCCCTGAGTCTGGGCTGCCATGAATTAAAACGGTAGAGGTCAGGGCCCATCCTACGAGGACCTTGACACCAATAAAGTGGCAGGCTTTCCTGGAATCAACTCAGTAACGAGATCCAAATGAAGGCCAGATTGTGTTGCTACAGTCCCAGATTGTTCAGCCTCCGTAAGCATGTGCCTGAGGAGACTGCATGGAGAGCTTTTAAAAGACGTCCAGGGCTTTATTCAGGTGCCAGTTTGCTTTGTAGGAGTCGGTTTATCCTCAAAGTCAACTAGAAAAACAGTTTTTATACTGTCAGTGTCGCTCTTTATTCAAGAACCAGCTCTAATGACAGGAATACTAGAACAGGGAATGATATGCTCTCTAGGATTAGGGGTGAAAATATAACTAAGATAACAACAAAGAGAAATATGACTGCTAATGGTGGCTGTTTCCAGAAGTCACAGTTTGGTAATAATTTATACCGTGGTCCACTGTACTCTGTGGTGTAAAGACATTTCAAAAGCCATAATTCTTTGTAACATATCAAGAATAGACGGTAGCCTTTAAGATATTAAATGAAATCATTGGCCTTTAAAAGCATCTCTCCGAGGGGCAGCCTGCATTAATAAATTCAACTGATACTACTTTAATATTATTCAGAGTGCATTAAAATGAAGCGAACAGCTGGGATCACGGCCGGTCTCTGGAGCATTGCCTGGGTCGTGAGTGGTGGTTGAATATAAAGCATGTCTGATGCAGTGCGGTGGGCCTGCGTGCTGGATGCAGGGCCACAAGGTCTCTGTGTTACAGGTGCAGGCCTGACAGGCGCTGCTCTAGGATCAGGGGATCCTGGGTACTGACATGGGCCTCAGGACAGCGACCGTTCTGCCTATCTCAGAACAATGTCACACGTGAACAGAAACCAGGGCCTTGCAGCCAATCAGGACAGCCTTGCTGTTATTACTGTGTTACTGTTACTGAGAGAATAAAGTGTTGACAAAAACTTGCAGTAATCTATAAATGGGCACTATTTCAATATACTGTATGTACTTTAAGCTAGCTAGGGTAATGTCATCCAGAGGCATTTGCACTGGTTTCAAACTTATTTTCTTATTCTTCAAAATACCAATCCCAAGACTCCCTGAAAACCAGTGGCAATTGTTACTGTGTTTATCCTGGTTAAATAAATAAAATAGAAATGAAGCTATACAACCTTGACAAAGAACCTTTAACATCTTTGTAGGAAAAACACAGGGATGACTTTAAAAAAAGAAAAGCAACAGAACTGTAAAGCCTTTGTTAACTTCTTGTGTTACCTCGGTGCTCTGTACTTAGTGTGAGTGCCAGGCAACAATACACAGAATAATCTAACTGCATATTTCATTTTAATTTACATTGATATAACACATTGTGACTCTAAGCCTCCTGAGGAAAGAGCACAATATTTGGTTTGATGAATCTGCTAAAGCCACTGATAGTCTCGCCGTTGCTAACCCCGGGGGAATCCGGTATCATTAGAGATAAGGACAGAGCTCCTTTTTGTCTCACTGAAAGAGAGGGAGGGAAAAAACAAATTTCCACAGTGACTGCAAAAGTGTTCAATATTAATAGCCTTTCATCAAGGACACAATTAGGACACCTCTATTTGACACATTCTATAGCATCAGAACGAATATGTATATGCAGTCCCTAGGAAGGAGACATAGCAGAATTACAAAGTGAAATCACAGTGGGCAAACATAGTAGAATGAAGAAGCCCACAACATGACAATCAAGAGCTGATATATTTTGATCTGCTGTGAATTTAAAAGAAGTAAAAGTATATTATAAGCCATACTCATAATTCACAGCCCAAGGCAAGTTGTATATTTATACAAATTAGCATACATTTATAGAGCTACACATTTGAAATATCAACAGCCACACAATCACACACTACACAAACATAAAATGGCCATACTACTTTCATCTTATAGAACAACCAACGGTATTTCAGGAACTACCTCTCGCATATCTTCAATCAATGTTTTTATTCAAAGCTACTTGTGTGTTTCATTCCTCTCCTTCTTCCCCAGCACAATGCATATTGCATTTGGCCATGTATATTTTCAGTTGGTTTATCCTCTTGCTTATTAATGTGATGCTTGAATCAAAGTGGGAAATCCTAATAAACATAGCTTTATAGATGATGTATCACTCTTCTAAATCTGATCAACAGTGGTCCTTTTATGTTTCTGAAATGACTGCAGTTAGGCTATACATGACTGTGAAGGTTCTGTGGCAAAGCCCTTTGTTGCTGAGTTATAACTGTGTAAAGTAATGTTTAAGCCTGGACAGTGTGTGTTTGTGTGGCTAGGCAGTCGAGTGAAGAGAATAACCCCATGGAGTTCACCTCCAACACATCAGCAGCCTTCTCCTCAGTAGTGTCAGAGTGACACCAGACCAGTGTGCCAGGCAGCAGCAGCAGATAACGTCAGGAAGCACTAACCAGGCCTGCTAATTACTGTCTCCTACCAGGTCCTCCAGCGCAGAGGCAATGTATGCTCTCATTTCAGATTAAAAAACAAATGCATATGGAAAAAGGATCAATTACAGGCAGGCACAGAAAAAAATCCAACCTCTAGCAGAGTAATTAGACGTGGACTTTCATTAGAAGTGCTTGCTCTGTGATGAAGGTTTAAAGAGTCCAGTGGCAGAGACACTAAAACTGTGTTTTATTTACGACGCTGCCGTGTCACCCACCGGGGCCCAATTAGGCTGCGACTGATGCCTCTGAAAGCTCCTCGCAGCTCCTCTTTGACAGGAAATGAAAGCTCCAATTGCTCACGTCCTTCCACTGACACGCAGGCTCCAGGCTCCAGGCTTCAACCTGTTTGACTGCAGTCTAGGCTGGCGGGGAGCAATGACTTCAACACGCCGCCACCAGAACAGCCTTTAGTTCCTCTAGTCGGTCGTCTCTGACTCCAGCCTTTTTCCAGCATTTCACATCACTAATCTGTGTCAACAGAGCAGAGCGCCGTGATGATGTGAACGTTTTAGGAATACAATTCTTCAGGGCAAGTTCATAAGACACAAATTGTCTTGTAGGCTTAACCTGGACTCAGGGGTAGACGTAGGGGTTAAGGTTAGGAGTTAGGCTTATAGGTTAAGGTTAGCGTTAGGGGAAGGGTTAGCTAACATGATAAGTAGTTGCAAAGTAGCTAAAAAGTAGTAAGTAGTGGCAAAGTTGCAAATTAGCTAAAATGCTAAAGTTGTCCATGATGTGATTAGGGAGACCACATGTCCCGGATTTTTGCCCTTTGGCACGCATTTTATCAACAAATTCAAACACCACTAATTTACAAAAAAGGTTGATTTGTCTCCTATTTCAGTCAGACATTCCAACCTGTCTCTTTGGCAGTGACGTTATCCTTTTGAAAAGATATACAGTATATCATAAGGATGTGGTACTAGTGATGTTGAACACTTTTCCAATTGTTCTTGAGATCTAATATTCTGCTCAACGCAAGATGCAAGGTAGGCCAATGTCATCTCATCAACCAATCACATTTGTCAAATCCTTACAGTCTAAATTCCAGCTAAACTTGGAGAGGACAGCTAACTACTTACAAAAAGCGTGCGCCTGACGAAGAGCTACAAAAGTAAGTAAATAGCTCTATTAGACTGAAAATATATAAGGGGATTTCGTCAAACTTGTGAGGCTCTCCATGCTCATTAGTTGCTCATTCAACATATTTGCTGCTACTTTACTGAATCCGGTTTTCAATGTCTCCCTTCCTAACTGTTGTACATTCCCTGAGACCATCCAGAAATGTTTCCTTGGCCAAATATTCCCAGATATTCATAAAACAGCCACACATTTTTTCTCTCATTTCTGCATGACCAAATTTTGCGTGGGGCAAAAGAGTAGGCTTCAATTAGCTAGTTCGGTGCAGCGGGCGTTCTGTGTAGTGGAAGGAGGATTATTAAATGTGGTCAACCTAGAATGTCCCGCAAAATCATCCCTTTGTCCCGCATTTGGGTATTTGAAATGTGGTCACCCTACATGTGATTCGAACACGCAACCTTTGTGTTGCTAGACGTTCGTGTTATCTGCCCACCCATTCTCCCTGACTAACTTCCCTCCTTTTGTTTTTGGCTTAAGTAACCTTCGGTCTTATGCAACCATACCAAACGTAACATATCATACTAATTTGAGTGTCACAGATGTACATTTACTACGTTACGTCTTTGAGGCTAAGCTGGTAGGCTATACATTTACTATCATACATGGCTACCTCCTGTACTGTTTCTTTGATTGAGATGTTAAACAACATCTACTGTACAGTGTTGCAGCATACTGAGTGAGCAGGTCTCTTACCTACGTGAGGGAGCTGTGTGGCTGTACCACAAGAGACAGTCCTGATTGCCATGTTGGCTTGCACTCTTATATCAGCTTCAGATGGTTTGTCAGAGTAATTTTCTTAATTAACTGAGATGTGCTCTGATTAAACTGATATTTACTAATTTACATCCTTTCAGGCCGCATTGAGCATTAAATTGCCTTTCATAGACTCCAGGCATGTGTTTTATAACCAGGATATACAAACAGAGCTTAAAATTATCTACTCATGTTCCTACACAACATTAAAAGAGTTGTGTGTTATTTTGCATGGACACATACATGTGGAAGATTGTTATATTCACTATTCTTTTTGTCAACCATCTACACAAAATACTCTGTAATGTCAAAGTGGAAGACAAATTCTAACATTTGTAAACAAAAACTAAAACAAAACAGCAACAACAATAATATGTCTTGATTAGATAAGTATTCAATCCCCTGAGTCAATACATGTTAGAATCACCCTTGGCAGCAATTACAGCTGTGAGTCTTTCTGGGCAAGTCTCTAAGAGCTTTGCACACCTGGATTGTACAATATTTTCATATTATTCTTTTAAAAATTCTTCAAGCTCTGTCAAATTGGTAGACAGCCATTTTCAAGTCTTGCCATAGATTTTCAAACCGATTTAAGTCAAAACTGTAACTAGGCCACTCAGGAACATTCAATGTTGTCTTGGTAAGCAACTCCAGTGTATATTTGGCCTTGTGTTTTAGGTTATTGCTGCTGAAAGGTGAATTTGTCTCCCAGTGTCTGTTGGAAAGCAGACTGAACCAGGGTTTCCTCTAGGATTTGCCTGTGATTAGCTCTATTCCATTTATTTTTATCATTAAAAAAACTTGCTAGTCCTGGCTGATGACAAGCATACCCATAAGATGATGCAGCCACCCCTATGCTTGAAAATATGAAGAGTGGTACTCAGTGATGTTTGCCCGAAACATAATGCTTTGTATTCAGAACATAAAGTTAATTTCTTTGCCACATTTTTTGCAGTTTTAGTTTAGTGCCTTATTGCAAACAGGATGAATGTTTTGGAATATTTTTATTCTGTACAGGCTTCCTTCTTTCACTCTGTCAATTAGGTTAGTATTGTGGAGTAACTACAATGTTGTTGATCCATCCTAGTTTTCTCCTATCACAGCCATTAAACTCTGCCTCATGGTGAAATCCCTGAGCGGTTTCCTTCCTCTCCGGCAACTGAGTTGTAGTGACTGGGTGTATTGATACAGCATCCAAAGTGTAATAATAACTTCACCATGCTCAAACTGATATGCCTGCTTTCTTCTTTTTTTTTGCAGTCTACCAATTGGAAAACCTCCCTGGTATTTGTGGTTGAATCTGTGATTGAAATTCACTGCTCGACTTAGGGACCTTACAGATAATATTATGTGTGGTGTACAGAGATGAGGTAGTCATTCAAAAATCATGTTAAACACTATTATTGCACACAGCGTGAGTCCATGCAACTTATTATGTAACTAGATAAGCACATTTATACTCCTGAACGTATTTAGGCTTGCCATAATGAAGGGGTTGAATACTTATTGACTCAAGACTTTGCAGCTTTTCATTTTGAATTAATTTGTAAAAATCCTGAAAAACATGATTCCACTTTGACATTACGGGGTATTGTGTTTAGGCCAGTGACAAAACGTCTCAATTTAAAAATGTTTCTTCTTCAGGCTGTAACACAACAAAATGTGGAAAAAGTAAAGGAGTGTTAATACCTTCTGAAGGCACTGTAGACTAATTAATAACTTAATTACCAGTCTTTCACACATGCCACTGTGCACTATGCAGCTGATAACAATACATGATACGTTTATGTAATTCTTGAATTACCATACACAAAGTATATGTCATTTATTAGTTTCAATAGACATACAACCCCTAGAAAACCCCTGAATGCCTATGGATCTTTAAGCATGCAGCAGGAGAGAACCAATTAGCAAGTATCTCTTTTTAGCAGTAAGTGAGTGTGAGTGTGAGAGGGAGAGGTGTGGGGGGAGGAGTTTGAGCGGCACAGACAGAGAGAGAGAGAGAAAACAAAGCCATCATCTCCCAGTGCTTGCCCTCCTCTCCCCTCTCCTCTGTAGCTCCAATTACTGCCTCCTCTCCCTACCATCAGTATGCAGCAGGGCTGCTTCTCTCCACCACTCGCCCCAGGCCATTGAATACGTTACGTCCGCTATGGGGCTAGGGTCTCAGGGGCGCCGCCCCCCCTAACCCCTCTGATCATTTGGGATTCCTGCTCCTGCCTTGAAGAGACGAAAACAAATAAAACACCCAAATAAATAAATAAATAAGGTTGCCTCTCAAATATCCAGAGATCTACTGATTTATTGATTTGGTCATTCTTTTGTTTATTGTTCTTTGTAAATAATTACAGAGCTGCGACCACCCGGCCCTCCATCATCACCCAATGAGTGTGGGTAACTGGGGTATAATGCACAGCAAAAGTTATGTGAGGCCAGTTTGTGTTTTTTTGTATTTTGTGGTGTGGACACCAATAATACATGTTTATATGGTGGCTATGGGGGAAATTATGCATAATGCTTCATAATTCAATATTTAAGCACTAAGGCCCGAGGGGGGTGTGGTATATGGCCAATATACCACGGCTAAGGGCTGTTCTTATGCATGACGCAACGCAGAGTTCCTGGATACAGCCCTTAGTCGTGGTATATTGACAATATACCACAAACCCCCGAGGTGCCTTATTGCTATTATAAACTGGTTACCAACATAATTAGATCAGTAAAAATAAATGTTTTTTCATACCAGTGGTATATGGTGTATACTGTATACCACGGCTTTCGGCCAATCAGCATTCAGGGCTCGAACCACCCAGTTCATAAATATCCAATACTATTGCACCGACCATTACTAGATAAGTATAATTCTTATGTCCTGTTAAACCACAAGGGTACACAATGTACTCGAGGCAAGCATAAAAAGCTGTTCAAACTAAAATGTTGTTGGATTTGGAAGGCCATAGTCAATCAATTAACAATATACAGTAATAATATGCTTAGCAAAAATATACATTTTTAATTTACAACCTGTGGATACTATGAGATTAGAAAGGTTCAGAGTTCATGTAAAATATCACAGCACAGTTATGTGGGACATGGAAATCAAGAGAGGGTGCTCTGCGGAGATAGGTGGGATGGGCTGATAGTAGCTGAGGGGTGGATTAAAGCTCATGATCTGTAATAGTTAGGACTGAAAACACTATATATCATGTATATCAGATACTGTATGTCTGAGTACCATTTCATGTGTATATCAAACTGTATTTCTGACATGTAATACTGTGTATAAAAGTAGCATGCATTTAAAGTGTATATGTAACAAAATAGCTAAAAAAAAGTTACCTTTGTCCTCCGTAAAGGACGGGTGGTGGATGGGCCAATAATACAAAACAATTATTATTGTAAAAAAATATTCAGATTTCTCTTCCATCTCTGTGTCTTTGGGCTAGGTTTAAGGTATATCAGTGAGCTATGGAGACCATACAGTTCTTATTAAATAACTTAAGGTGAATTACAGGATAACAAAGGCATATTTGTCTTTCAATTCTGTTATAATAGTCCTCGTGAAGCTACTGCATAACTACCTTGTCTAACTATGTAGAACAAAAAAAACTATAGCATTCTAGTAAAGTGGATGGGGAATATAATAGTGTACAACAACAATGGAACCATATATTTTGTGACCTATATCCCGTCGAAAACCTTGAATAACAAAGCTGTGTTCCAGTTCCACACTGTATCCTGTAAAAGTGTGTTATAGCACTGTCTCTGCCTTTCATCTCTGAGTTACTCCTACACTGTGATCCCCACACTGTCTTCTTTGTCCACAGCTGCTCATCCCACTCGCCGGTGAGAGCAGATGCAGGCTCACTTTCTGGGTAACCTCGCCACTGAATTGTTTTGAAGATGTGATAACAATAGTGGGGGATTCGATGAAATGGGATGGAAATGGTAGCGTGAAAAAGAGACTTTCCACTTCACTGTGCTGCTCGGGTTACCAACTGAGTAGGGGCTCTGAGTGCTCCCAGTCAGATACAGCTCACATTGCAACCTAACCATTTTATTCCTCCAATAGTGACATTAATGCCTCTTTAATATGCTTCTGTTTTCTCCACAAAAAAACAGTTTGAGTAATTGATTACTACATTACTTAATGTAGCGATGAATCAATTCTCCAAAATGTCAGTCCCTGCTATGGTAGCAGGGGGAGAGAAGCCATGTGAGACATTGAATGTGATCGAGCCATAGGGGAAATTATGAGACTATTAGGAAACGCTGTTGTTACTCTTGGCTTCTCCGAGGATTTTGTCATTGGATGTATCTCCCTGTTAATAGTTGGCAGTGGGTGGTGAGGGGATGTTAAATCAGCTGGCCAAGGGGTTTCATATTGTGATATCTTTAAATAATGTGTTCACAAATTAGAGGATGAGGTAATGTGAGGTGAGGTAATCCACTTACTATGATTAAATGGGACACTCTGCTCTTCCACCACAGTGCACTGGTTAAATTCTGGTTGAACATTCACAACAGCCATTGTTTTCTTCAACGTGATATAGCGCATCTGAGACAATACTTCCAAATGAGAAATACTGAACAAGATCTAGTGCAACTAATGAGTAGTATGTAAAACTGAAAATATCCTCTGCGTAGATATCCTATGGCAATGTTAGATTAACGACATTCCATTCAGTTAAACAGCGGTGCATATGACACAGCAGTAGAAGAGGCACCTGCTCCTCAAAAGCCAGCTATAATCACTCTCATCTGCCCCCCGCTGACACACTAACCTGGTGTTACTTAGGAAAGGAGATCTGTCTCCGAGATCCTCAAACACTTTTTCATGGCCCACCGTATTACCTTCCTAATTCAGGCCAGATGTGAAGTTCCTGCTCCGCCACCCTGTTTTTCCCTCTCTTCTCCATCTCATTCCCACCTGCTAGCTGACCCGGAGACCCAGCGCTCCAGACTTTCATTTGGTCTGCCTCTCCTGAAGTAAAGGCCTGTTCATTGGCTCACCGCAATCCTTCTTTCTCTGGCATGCCACTGCCTGGAGGGTCTGCTCTGCAGTGAAGTGCATGTAGAAAAGCACTGGCATCTTCCCTCTGTCACAGCCCCCATCTCCTTTGTTATATCAATCAACGTCTTAATCCGAATCCCCATGTCCATGACCCTGAGTGACCAACCTCCCATGTAGATGGCTGAGAACCAGGGCTTCTAATATACAGGCTACATACAGGCTCATACAGGATCCTTTCTTTACCAGCCACTCACAGCCATTCTGAACATTATGCAGACAACCTTCATGAATACTGTACTCATACTTAACCTTGGATAAACATAATGTAATCATATGTGTTTTAGTGTATTGTAAGGATTGCTTTATCAATGCAAACTATTGCTGTTCTTGCATAGTCTTGGACTGAATAGAACCCTTTTGTCTTGAGAACACATTGTATTTAAATAAAAAACCAAAGGAATGTCATTGTTGGATGATGAACACCGTTGGCTAGTGCTGACCGGCTGAACGATTTGAGATTTAATTGGGTTGGTTGGCCATCCCATCCCATGCTGACGGACATGTCTGTATCCCAGGAGCACCCAGCGTCTGTCTCCTCTGAACAGACCCCAGTAAATAATCTCTCTACCCTAAATGCTTTACTGTTAATTGTGTTTCTTTTTTTCTGTGGATAATTAAGACAGCGCCTTTGCGCTTCGCTTTGGAACGCAGATTCCACCAGGGCTGAGGCAGGTGCCTCTTACTAAGAGACACTTACTGACAAGAGCTGTCAATCAAACCTAAAGCGCTCTCCATTTCCTTCAGCTCTCTGAAGCCCTATTCCCTTTAGTGAGTTTATTCCAAACAAAGAGCCAGGGATTAGGCAGGTAGCAAGCAGAGCCAGACTGTGCTTGTGCATAAGGGACTTGCAATGGTATTATCATCATGAAAATTATCACAGTTATTATGGCTACAGACATATTTAGTTAGGCATTTAGTGGTCACTTACTGGACCTTTACATAGGCTTTCAAAAACGTGCATGCTTTGTCCCTGCATCATTATGAGGCCGATTTCTGTTTCATTCCCATTGCATACATTCCTTACATCCATCCCTGTTTGCCAGTCCTTTGTATAAATGATGGTCAAAGGGATGCATTTGATGCACTTCTTTCTGAAAAGAAATCTAAAGGCCTATATCTCTGTCTGCGTTCTCTCACATTCCTTATTCATGCCGAACGTTAGCAGGGAGAGAATGAAGCATGCTAATGGGACAATACAGAGTCTTTGAGGAACATAGAAGGAGACGCCTATTGTTAGTCTTATACCTGACCTGGAGGGCATTGTCAAGCAGCGCAGAAACAGGCCAACATAAAGCAGCGTATAGTAAAATAACCCAATCAAAGACTATCCACAGTGCGTGGTGCTGGTGCCCATTCTATGTGTTCAGACTGTGTCCTGATCTGGGAGACAGGCCACAGAGAGGCGCCAGCAGCTATTCACGCAGGAGTCGCCGCAGCAGAGCGGGAAAGCAGGTCACAGAGTCACGGCTACCAAGAGCAGCCGTGCTATAGAGTGCCACTGACAGGCTGGGCCAAGGCTGGGGCAGCAGCTGGAAGGGTGGGTGGCGAGTGAGTAGCAGAATTTGCATGTATTTTGCCTGCTCTCAAAAATGGAGAGAGGATTAATACTACTTGTCTGGTTGAGAGAAAAGATAATACATCGCTCTGAGCTAAAATTAATTAGCTATTGTACAGTGTATTGGTTGATGAAAGAATGGTGTTTATACTGTAATACCATATTCAATCACGTTTAGTGCTGCACTATTTTGTAGTCATTAAAGGTTTAAATATTATATTTTGAGCATTGCAACAACAAAAATGGATCAGTTAAGTTTCTAATCTTTATATTTGAAATATGTGCTGTCACGTTTTGTAAGTGTGTAAAATGGATCGAAAGACAGAATGAATCTGAGCTTCTCCCAGCAGCCTCGCAGCTCGTCACACACAGACAGGAAATGGACAGGCACTTTGGGGGAATTCAATTCACTTGTCGTCCACTGTGAAAAAGATTGAATCAATAAGACATTTGAGGTGATTTAATGGTGTTAACATATACACAGCACTGCACAATGACTTAAGCAAAACCGGCTTTATGGATTATTGAGTTCAGTGTAAAATCAGTCACTTCTCTTAAGTCTCCCAGTCCATTTCACTGAGAGCAATAGATGGCATTAACTGTACATTTGAAGGTGATATTTGCTGTGAACAGTCTGGTGATGGATTCTGAAACAGATAAAATTATAACCACTGCTATACAATTCACTGTCATTTTTCATATGGTGCTTTGAAAATTGTGAAAGCAGGGTAGCTAAAGGCTAGTTTTCATAAACCTCAGAATCCTGGCAAGGGAAATGTGTAGTGCCACTGATCTACAAATACAAGTAAAATATACAAGTAAAAATAACAAATTATAGAGCTAATAATGATAATATTTCAATATACTTTTCACATTGACTGTCCTCTAAATGAGTGGGTGTACAGCATGCTGTGGTATGTTAGTACAGTGATACTGTCTGTCTGGCTGTCTGTCTGTTACTGCTGTCTTAAACAGCTGAATAAAGTCAGAGAGTTGGCCACTAAAGTCTTGCTACAGCTTACCAGCTGAGATGTGAGGAGCGTAGGTGGTGAGTCCAAGACTGACTTCCTCACAACCACTGCATGAACCGTGGGAGTATCGGGGATTTGGAAATACGCGTTTGCCTTTTTTCACTAACTACAACAACATCCTATTCCTCTTGCCTCATGCACATGTCCTCTCTCTGTGTGCATTATGACCCTGATGAGCTGACCACATCCTTGGAACACTTCACAAGATAAATAATTGAACTCTCAATAGCCCTTGATGGACAAAAATTGCTCCTCCAGCTGCCTCTTCTTCTCCTTTGTTCTCAGGGGGAGCAAACAACAAATGTGGCTTCACAAAACCCCACACTATAGAAAACACATTTCACTCTCATATCATAGCAGATAAGGAGGTGAAGTTGCATTATCCCCTGTTCTGATGATTAGTGTTATTACAGGTGTATGTTGTACAAATAGTGATAAAGGAAGCATCAAAAGAGGTATGTGATCTTAAAAATAATGTTTTATCTTACCAGCTGACTGATGAGACAGGCATCAGGTATCTGTCACCACCTAACTTGCCTCAGTAATCTGAAAGTAGACAGACAGACAAAGGTTTGTGGTTATGGTGAGTATTGTGGTTTGAGCTATAGGTGGCAGTGTGCTACCATAAAAAACAATAGCAGCAGACCCAGCAGTGCTGAGGATCCAGCTCTAGGCAGAAGCAGGTCTGAGACTGCTCTCCGGATTTAATTAGACAGAAACCCATACTTACATGTTCATTTCTCAGCTGCCTCCCATCCAGTCTGATCGGGGAAAACGCTTTATGGTGCTATTGTAAGTTTAACTGCAACCACAAAAAAATAACCACACTTTCATTGCAAAAAGCCAAGTGTTAAGACCTTGTTTCACACCTCCTACGAGTAATCATTATAGCAGGTAGCGCTGTCAAAATCATAGTAGAGCTGTGAAAATCCTGAATTGAGAGTACTGAGACAATTACATTGAACAAAGAAACCAGTTGGAAAAATGCCTCAGGTAAGCCTTTGTCTTATGCCCATGTCTTAAACCCATGAATCTGAAATAATATAGTATCATATCCAACTTTTAGTCACCTGCTGTTCCAAATACTATATGGCTGTGAATGTCCTAAACACGAGGACAATGATGTGAAGAATAGATTGAATGATACTGAAGTTGGCTAGATCTTGGCTAACCCTTTTGCCCCAAGAAAGCCATACGGCTTAAGGCTGATAAGTTTACTCTTGAATGAAGATTGTATCTGAGATGATAATGGTACTAGCGATGGACTATGCACCACCATCTGAGTAAAATGTTAACTATGCAGGAGGTAGCAGTAGGATTGAGAAAAAAAGGCATTGGTGCCTCTATCACATGAAGTATGTGGGCTGAGAAATGCAGTGCGGAAGAAGAAAGGAAGCAGGATCTGATGGTGAGAGAGAGAGGGGGGAAAATAGAGAGGAATTGGAAGTCAAACGGGGGTCTGAAGCTTGGCTTACCACTAACCCATGCATCCTTATTAAAGGCATACTAAGGTGACTGCATGTAATTTAAAAGTATCCAGCTAAAGCACTGTTAATGAACCCAGACATGGGCGTGCATATAGCAGTGCCTGCCTTTAGACAGGTGCTCCATACATAGTCCAGTTGGCAGAGTGCCAGAGCGAGGGGCTAAGGCAGAGTTACTAACAGTAGGATAGGGCCTTTATTATGTTATGATGGAGGGAGGAGACCATCAGACAGGATAGAGATATGGGCTTTCCTTTCCAGATTAATTAAAGAAAGGATCAATTAACAGTGATGAAAACCACAGCGGCACACTGACTAGCTGATAGTCCAATCAAGCCTTGAAATGCAGAGCAGTTGGCATGTTTTATCTCTCCCAACTTAATTGCAATTTTCCAGAGAGAATGATGCGATCAAAATGACGGGGTGTAATTAGCATCATATGAATAAAGTATTTACACCGTCTTGCACCAAACAGTTGCATTTGTTCATCTGTGGTTTCTGGATGAAGTGTGTCCAGCTCCACTCCATATGCACGCAGGAGAAAAGATTATGCAGCGCAAACAGAGGCTCTTCATTTTGCAATTTATTCACCTCCTCCTCTATCTTTATGCTCACCTTTATCATGGAAATTCTGAACAGAGCTGTGCTATTAAGAACATCAGCATTAGCTTTTGCTGAGTTGCAAAATGTCTTAGCCGAGGACAATTTGTCCCTCACTACCCAATCATACCAGATGCATGTGGTTATACAATATGGATAATACATTTAGATTCATAATACTCACTATACTACTTAATAATAGATATTAGGGAAATTATGACCTTGCAATTGTCAAAAAGATTAAACAGATTTTAACTGGACTGGTTAAACGGGTGTGGGCAGAAAGATTAAAAAACTTTGCTATCTAAGTATAAAAAAAGAACTGCCTCACATATGATATGATTTACAATTAAATTGCTCTCTGGTAAGGATTACTTATTTTATAAACCTAAAGAATAACAAATAGTAAAGATGGGCTTTGGAAAGTATCCATGACCTTCGACCCCAGCAAACTAAGGTTGTGTTCTAGTTCCTCAGAGACCATGGCCCCCATTCTGTGGTACATCCACAGTGACATTTGATCAACGTAGGCACTGTCTGACCCTGCTCTCCAAATGAGCATAATTATACTACCTCACAGCCAAGCTTCACTGTACTGATAGAACTAGTAGGCTAATGCAGCATCTACGGATCCCTCTCACATTGGTGGTCTTTAGAAAGTAGCTATTTGCTTGTTTTTTTATAATTAATTCAGTTATTATAAAAATATTAGCTAAGATTAAACACACACACACACACACATTGCTCATTACCTTGGGAACACAGCCCACCAAAAGCTAATTTCCTGTTGAGGAAGACTGAGTAACCCTGATTGACCTCCAGATATTCCCATTACCATGGCCTAATGTTGAAGAGGAGAGCAGACTTATTGAGCTAGCTACCTCAGCCTCAGCTGGAGCTGCAGCCATCACAGCCAACCACTGATTCACAAGCCAAACATACCTCCTCTTTTAATTATTATGTATTTATTTCCCAAACAAATCATGTAAATCAACAAGGTTATGGGAAACATTTAGACATTAAAATGTATATCAAGTGTGATTCAAAGTAATGGTGCCTTCTGCTTAGCGGAAAGAGTCTTTGACAGATGGAGGAAAACAAGTTTAGGTCAAAATCATTTTCTGTGCATTTGAACAGGATATTTTGAAGTCGGTTCCTTATTGGATGAGTACTATCATCTTTGGCTTTGTCACAAACCTGTTTTTATGAATATTGGATACAGTAAAGGTTTTCAAAGAAACGTCAAAATGGTCGCCTGACTTTGGAGTATGTGACTCATTTATCTAATCCCTTTCCTTCTTAAAAGCTGTCACAGTGGAATACTATCCACCTGTCATTATACAAAAATAGTTTCCTTTCCACACTGTACATATCCAGCCATTATGTGGTGGACTGTCTGTAAGGCTCTCTCTCCCCACCACAAAGATGATTAGATATATCCATGTCGATAATGCAGCTGGATGGAGGAGCAGCCTAAGTGAGTCTGTCATAGTAATTATGGAGGACGGTCAGGTCTTCAGCTAGCTCTGAGGTACACTGATCTATATACTGGATGTAAAGAGTCTCCTGAGCACTGGGATATTGAAAATACATACAGTACTTTATCTACCTAAAAGCACTGGCTGAGTGGCTGAGGAAAACCACATGCATTGTATGACATGAAAATAATGTATTACAAACACACTATCAGTGTGCCCAATGGTCAAATTGAGTTGCCATATTTGATAATCTAGTTGGTTTATGTCAGAACCGGAAGGCTACGAGCTCTGTGGTTAATAAGGCAAATGTATTGTTACAGGATTGTCATTCATTCGAGGCTATGTTAGCTGACAATCCAGTGAGTTGTTGACAGGGAGAAGATTTGAAAGCTGCAGCCAATATCCATCAGCACTCTTATGAAGCAGCCAGACTTCTTTTCTTTTCTCATTTCCGTGCCTCTGTTGACAGATGTCGCAGCAGAATAATGCTTACTAAAAATACAACACATTTTATAGTGAAATGTATAAATAGCACCTGTCACTTATGACTTATGAGTTATGACTGTGAGGGAAGAATTAGACTTGGTTGAAATCCTTTGCGTTCTAGTTTAAATGGTATAAAAATGTCTATCTATGTCACTGTCAATAATCTTTAGTAATGGACTTGACAGGTAGGGAGATGATATTCCAACACAGTCCATTATCTAGAGTTCGTGAGTTAACTGACACAGACAGTTGGGCTCAATGAAACAGGAGTCAGGCAGCAGTAATTGTAATGTGTTTGTGCATGGACTTCTCCGATGAAGCGGAGCCAGTTCAGAGTCATTTGGTTCAAAATGGTAACATAATGCAATAATGTTTTGGAGGCAGTTGTTTTGATTGGGAAGGGATACCCACTAAAACCACAGTTACAAAGTGAGAACATAATATTAGTGTCCATCATTCGAGGTAGCTAACAGGGTCTCAGTTTCAGATTTTCGGAAATCAAATTAGTCCACCAGACATCCAATTTGCGTTTTTGTTTAGTCAAATGTACTGCTGCTGCTTTGACTGCTGTAGGGCAGAAAGAGAGAGAGAGAGAAGCAATTCAATCCCATATCCATTCTCCAGATTATTACAAAGTGGTGATCAGGCAGACATAAGGATCACATAAGGAAATATGCTCTATGAGTCTGATGTAAATAATATATTCTAATTTCATTTCCTCATTAAAAATATTTGTTTAAGGTCAATAAATCAGTCATAGTAGAGGATGGTTTCCCAATGGTGAATGGGATTGTGAAGCCACTAAGCCGTGTCTAGACTTGACAGTTCATGCAGTTTTAGTATTGTGATCATGGAGTTCTAATCATGGAATTCCGAAAACGTTGTGCGTCTACACTTACATTTAAAAGTGTCCACCATTTCCACATTGTGTCCAGATTCCCTTTTCCCACACTATATTCAAATGCCAGTATGCATTCTGCAAACGGTGGAATAGGCTAAATCTGATAATAACACAACAACAACTTGATGGCATTAGTTATCTACTGTTGCTAACTAGCCCACTAACCTCTGTAGCTAGCCAGCAAGCAAAGCTAAAGGGATTGCAAACGGGTTACCATAACTAATAATAATAATAATAATAATATGCCATTTAGCAGACGCTTTTATCCAAAGCGACTTACAGTCATGCGTGCATACATTTTTTGTGTATGGGTGGTCCCGGGGATCGAACCCACTACCTTGGCGTTACAAGCGCCGTGCTCTACCAGCTGAGCTAGCCAAACCAAAAAATATATCTGGCTAGCATATATGAGGCCAGTAAACATGTTTCTCACATGCTAGGAACGTATTTCCTCCAACGTTATAATGAAAAGATGCCTCTCGCACCCAAAACACAAGTTTTCGGGAGACTTGTAGGCGGAGTGCTGATGACGTCGCCCACTGTATGCGCATTCGGTAGTCTGATTGCGTCCAGACTGAGGAGAAATCTGTACACAGTGTGTCCCTGACCACCTCCTGAAGCGGTCAGCCAGATCTGAACACAATCTGACCATAATGCGACTTTTGTGTATCTAGACCTGTCTTTTCAATGCGATCTTCTTATTCTGATGGCAGAAGTCGCATGTAGGTGTTAGGTGTAGACACAGTGTAGTTCCTCCACAGTTAAATCATATCAAATGGGCTATTGACAGCATCCTGTCAATGACTGAGCCCTTGGAGGGTTGGCTATTTGCACATTGACTGATTGACTGTTTCTTAATAGACACATAATTGGTTTCAAAGACCTTCCAATGGAGTGTCATTTGCCAGAGCATTTGTGATAATTCACAGCCTGTCTAATTTTCTGTTGGACACAATCCCAAAGTAAAGGCTATGATGAGAAATATGAACGCCCGGCAAGTGTTATATTGGCTAGAGAAAATACATTTTTAGCTCCACAAAATATCTTAATTGTGATTGAATCCAAATAAAATTTTCTAAGTAACTACTTCCTCTGCAAATGCATGCCTGTATCTATCAAAGTTTCGAACATAAACACATTCAATGGGTTAGCAATTACAGAGGAGGTGGTTGGGTTGGGTACCTTTACATTCTATACGTGGAAAAGACAAATGTGGGGAGTGCAATTTTCTGCATCTTGAACTCTAACCCCCAGTAACATTATTCATGAGCAGTAATATTACAAGCTGTTTTCCTTCATTCCAGGCCTTGGACAATGTTGATGGATAGTCATTTTCACATGGCGGTTTTGTTTGCTTTATTTATCTTCTCTCCTGTCTGACATATTGCACATGCACCCATCATCGGCTCCATCAGCGAGAGAGAGAGAGAGAGAGAGCACTTGCAGGAGGCTGTAGTGATAATAGCAGAGACATTTAAAGAAGAAGGGTAAAAAAACGCCCCCATGATCCACAAGCATTTCATAACGGCTCTGCTTTTCAAACCAGCTGCTCCAAGGATTTTTTAACATCTATTAATGCAGAATTACTCCAATTACAAGCCTTCTTTGCACCAAGGCACCCTTCCGCTGCCTGTGCGAGATGGTGCACACCTCTGGGAACCAATCACAGCCCTCCCATTCACCGACAGCAGATGTAAGCAATTTATTTGTGATTTCTTCATATTCAGTGTGAGACGAGCTCCTGATGACCCCCGACCCTGGAGCCTGCAGGATTCTAACCCTATCAAATTAAAGCTCTCTGCTCACTTATTCCCCAGCGCTCCTCTGGTGCCAAGCAGCCATCTAGCTGCATAGCAACGCCGGTCGGGCGTGCTCGCTCATACGCCCTGCCTCATCAGCCGCTATTAGAGAAAATATACAGTGCTCTAATTGGATGAGATTCAGCTAAGGAAGTGCAGTTAAAGGTCATTTGCCACCGTGTGTCTCCTGCTCTTCAGAATAATTTCTGTGTCCTCCATCTTTGGAAGCTGTTAAACAATAGGGCCAAAGTTACAATCCTTTCTCTCTCCTCCTGACAGAGAGTGGCAGCGGCCATGATGAAAGGAGAGTCCTAGGAATCATGTCAACAACATGGTGAGGCCCTGAATGTTTGTGTTCTGTGCCGACTGCAGATCTCCTCCTCTGTACTGCTCAGTCTCCTGGAGCCCACGACCACAACCTTGTCGTTAGCCAATTTCATACATTTGCAAGTGGTTCATCTCCTATTCTAATCAGCAGTCATTTTGTTGTAATCTTTCTTCACAGTGTCAATTTCCAATGGATGCACTTTGGTGTATTTTCACACACAGATTCTAAATCATAGAATTATAGGCTAGGCCTTCTAGGAACTACATGATAACAAGATGCTACCAAATATCAACATTATGAGAAGCTAATGGTTGTGTTTGCTTTCACATAGCCACCATCATGACAGGCAGAGAGACTATTATAATAGCTAGCTAGAAGACAAAATATACTGGGACATTACCATTGATTTTTCTTTCCTCTTCATTGTGTTAATAGGCCATCCCTATGGTTTCAGAGATAAATATTTTCATTCTGCTTTAATAAAAAATGGAAATCAATATGTTTGCAATGTGTTTTGCAGGGAAATGTGTATCACTCATCTTTGGTCCTGTATATACATTTCCTCAATTAGAGTGATTTCATTTTCTCTGATTATCTAAAATCAATCTTTACAAAACTTAATGGAAGCTTATCATTCATCACTAATGTAGATATATTTTCGTTACATGATTATCATAAACTATGTAACAGTGGATAGCTTTGGTTAAAATGCCACTATTATTCTAATCATGATCACCACAACATTTGCCAAAACAGCCCCTGAAGTAATGCTTAATTTTCAGTCATTACCTGGGTGAACTATCATCCTGATGAAAAGCTTTTTTGCTTTAGGACTCAATCTGCCTGAGTAAATGCTGCAGTTTGTGTGGACTCATCTATGAGTGGGGGCTTTAGAAGCACCCTGTCAACCAATTTTACAGCTGGAAGGGCAAAGGCCTTTTGAGCTCCACTGGAGAACTGAGGAGCATTCAGCGAATAAGAGGGCTGGGCCGTGCAGTCCCACGGCTTCTCCCACCTTTTGTCCTGGCTGAAAGGCCTTGCCGCCTGAAATGCTTCACTTGACGGCCCAGTGTTTGCTTTTGGAAAACCTGATTAAAGCAGGCGATACACACCCACACATACACCCCCTAAGCCTATCAATGACTCCCGCCACCCCCCAAGATACTGTATTTGCCCTTGCGACTCGGGCGCTCTGAGAGAATGCAGGTGTCCATTGATCTGCGCCTGATAAAGCCCTTGGCATGGTGTGCATGGTGCCTTATGTGCTTCATTCCGCTCAGGCGAGTCCATTTCAGAGAGCTGTGGTTGAGCTAATGTGGGCCACGCTGCACCAGTCACGGCCTTTGGGACTGGGCCTAAGTGCTGTGAGTCCTGACGCTTTGCTCTGAAATTCTCTTGCGCAGCCAGAAGTGCAGCACTTTCACACTTCCTTTGGCAATTCTTTCAAGCTATTCCTACTGTATGTCTGGACAGGTAGGTAGGTATAAGAAGGAAACACTAGATAAATGACACGGAAATGTGTAAGTTGAAACTTTAGCATCAGAATAAATGAGAGTTTGAAAGATCTCCCAAGCTTTTTGGGAGAAAAGTAAAGAACAAAGTAACATGGAACGTAGTAAAAGGTTAAACAAAACTCAGCACTAGACAGTAGTGAGGTACCACCTGTCCATCCATACAATCTCCATGTCTCTTTTAAAGAGTGCTTTGTGATTGCTGAGCACACACTTCGGTCTGAGACATCTGACAGATGCTCTTTGAGGTCTATTGGCTTAGATCCTGCTGTCTGTCAACTCTCACCCAGAGGTGACTCTGTTGCCATTGAGCTCCATACGCTATCGGCCCTAACACAATCGAATGCACGTTCAGCAAAAGGGGGTCGAAGAGTAGGCAGGCACTGAGGCACCCTGATGCACATAGAGGGCCAACCCCTGTGACCTCTAGCACCTGAACCATGACCCTCATTTACAAGCAGGTCACCTCTGCAACAACTGCATTTACTAAGGTTCAGCTAAGATCTCTGTCCTCTAAAAAGCAGAGGGATCTTAATCATATAGTGTTCCCTGAGACATGGGACATTGGTGCACACCGGCAGCATATGAGAGAATGGTCATGACCCCGGTCTAGCGGGAAATACAGTGCATTATTTGGACAACCCCACACACAGACACACAGCAGTAAATCTACACACAACTTTCATCTCAGCCTAATAGATGATGCATTGTCGCAAGCCTCTGAAGTATTAGTGTAGCAGTACCTCCGTAAGTGGGAAAAATAAATAGTTTCTCAGTTTCTCACAAACTCTCCAAAACAGAGAGCCTAAAGAAAGGAAAACATTAACAAAAATGTCTAGCCTTAAAATGGAAGTAATGTTTTAATTTACCCCCAAAACACTGTATACAGCATACACATAAACATGATGAACCCAAATGTATTTATAATCATGTTACTCAAACTAAACATAATTTATTTGATATGATGAACTGGCAACACGGGCCAACATTCATTATATTCTTTTATTTTATTTTTAATACACATCATATATTCTTTTAGACACAGTTAAAAGTCTTGAAATGTGATGGCACAGAGGAGTTCATTGTAGTTGATTGTGCCTTCTTGGCATCCAGCTGTACTGAAACTGTACCCTTATTGCTGAGACATCTCAATAAAAGTGAAAAAGCTGTCTTTTTTGTGCTGACCTTCTGGCAATACTAAATGGCCCTAATAGGGGTGACATAATGCACCATTTTATGGTTAATCAAATTCCCACGGAGCTCAAGAGCTGGCAAATCAGCCCTACAGCTGAAACTTGACAGATGTTGGGTAATGTTCATCTGCTTCACATTAAATGGATATTGACTTATTATGCCAAAGATTTAACATTTTCATTTACATTTTCCTTACCACTCCCTCACTTTGAAACCGATTTCTGCGTTTCTATAATATTAGTATGAACTGACGTTAGTATGAAGAGCCAACAAAAAATTATAAATGCTTTATAACATTGAACAGTTCTGAGCACATGCTTGGATCTCTTGTACAAAGACCAGTTAAATTCCAGAGGCAGAGCCATCAATATTATTGCAACATATTATTTTACCTTACATGTTTCAGCTGCATAGTCCACAGCACACACTACACCTGTCAGCTGACAACTCCTCTCTCATAATACATTGATATGGAAAGCGAAGGAGAGGGAGAGAGAGAGGAAGAGGGAGAGAGATAGAGCGAGTGAGTGAGTAGAGAGGGAGAGGCAGGGAGAGAGGGAGAGGTCACAGCAACCGCGTGATGGTCGCTGACACAGGAGTTCAGCCGGCGGTCGGGGAAGCGGTTGAAGATGAAGCAGCCACACAGGCCAGGCTCTGTGTGCAGGTGCCCCCTCGCTGCCCCGCATGCTTTCATCCCCCATCCACTCCCACATTGCCCCGCCAGCCCCGCCTGCCATCCACCAATCAGGGCACAGGGGGGCGGCGGCCCAGCGGGGCCACATCAAAGCCTTCTCTTGGTGAGAGGCTCAGGGCTGATGCTGGCACAACACAGAGGAGCACAGAAGAAAGCAGGGACGGCCAGTTATAAAAAGGGAGTCCAAATGGACCCTTTCTTGAAGAAGGGCACCACCAGAACAAAACATTTCATTCTCTTCACAAACCAGCATTATGCCAGCCTTACTTCCCAAAACCCAGACACATTTTTCTCCATGCCTTGAGCCAATGGCCTCCTTGAGTGTGTGAACAAGAAGGATAATTTAATAAAGAAAATCCAATCTTCCAGTTTGTGGAACAAAGTTAGATTTGAATGAGTGCAATATATGTTCCCTTCTTTTTATTTATTTATTATAATTACATAGCTGAAATCAAAGCATTGTTGAGGTGCCCTCATCTCTGGAGAGAAGGTTTTTCATTGGGGGCATGCAGACACTCAGAATCTCATATCCCTTCAAAACCTATTCAAACATAGTATTTCCATAAAACTGAGACAACAATTATACATACTTAGTAATTGAATGTGACCTAGGATGAAGTACTTCAGAAAACTTAAAGTGTGTGGTGGGGGATCAAACAGATCATGATGATGCAAAATAAATTAATATAACAATACTTTTTAAAAAAAAGGAAGAACAATTATTAAAACCACAAAATGATTAACCTCATGCTATGAAAATCTCAAATGTTAATGTCACTGTGAAGTTCTTGTTGATTAACAGTAGCGAGCTCAAACTCTGATTAGCTGTGCTCTTTAGTACAAAAAATTACTAAAATGTATTGTATTGTACAATATGTTCTATGTTAGAAGTGATTACGTGACTCCCAATCAAATAGATGGAGTCTCAATGTGCCACGAAACTACTGAGAGAAAATCACCACCTAGGGAGTATCCAACTAGCTAACTAAATAGGAATAATGCTGAAGTACTGTACAAAATGCATGGATTCAGGTAAAGCTAACAGATACAGCCTACAAGCCATTGCACACTTCAACAATTAGCAAATTAATAGGTGACAGGTGCAAACAAGATCTAATCTTTTCATCAAGTAGTTTCTTTAACATTTAGGAAAATCAAGCCCACACTTCAAATGAGGTATCCCTGCCATTCTGCCGTCATTCTATTACCCTTCATGCCCTCTCCAAACTTAGTGTGACTTTCAATATGAACGCTTTCACATTGAGTAGGTCTTTCAAAATGAGAATCACTTCTACAATAGACATGAGCAGACTGTACAAAAGCATGAGCTCTACAAAACAAGTGTGTCAAGTCCCTCAGTGAGTATGATGCACAATCCAGTGAGCTCTTGCATACGTAAAGGATAATAATGGGTTCCTATGGGAGAAGACGCGGATGCCCATGAGTGAGCGTGACTAAAGTAGGACTATGAAAGGGTTCCTCACCACACTGTAGAGTACATGAGGCAGGCCATGATAAACAAAACAACAGATATCCAATTATGTGCCACAACATGGAAATAAAGAACCATTTTGTCTGTACAATAACAATTGTTTAAGTTCTTCCCTGCCCCTATGGTGCAGTAGCTATGTAAATTGAGCGAAACATAACCAGAAAATACAAATACCCTTGCCTGAAGAGCCTCTTTAGATTTTTCTAAATGCTTTTCCCATCCTTTCCCCCAATGAAAGCAAACACAAACTTGTGATCAATACTGAGCACAACAACAACAACAAAACAAGTGACTGAGTGCTAGGGTGAACTAGAGAAAAGGTTTCACAGACTGCACTCATGATCCACTCATGTTTTGTGTCATATCAATAGGGTAACCTACAAAAACTGCTAGGGAGTTTTTCCTAGCCACTGTACTTCTACATCTGGATTGCTTGCTCTTTGGGGTTTTAGGCTGGGTATCTGTATAGCACTTTGCGACAACTGCTGATGTAAAAAGGGCTTCGTAAAATATATTTGATTGAATTTGATTGAATACATTTTCAAGTCAAGATGTTTGAATTCAAGCTCTCTCGAGTGTACCATAAGGCAACAACACATGACCTCCACCCAGGGCTCTGTGTACATTACAGTTACGTCATATCTGGAGAGAAAGAACAAAGACAGCTTCCATTGTCTTTTTCCCCAGGAAGTCACACTTGTATTGACTGATACATAGCCCTTGTTGATCATTATACATGTGATGAAGACATACACCAATTCCATCTGTCAAAGCATCACTTGAGAAGCGAAGCTTACGAGGGAGTAAAAGTAAAGCCTTATTGATGGACATATCAGAAACAGACAGGTGCTGTTGACCGTCAAGTGGAGTTGGTCCAACACTCTGCCATTGGGCGCTGTGTAAGTGATGATATAGACATATTGCTCACCATAATGAAGACTTATTGATGACTTGTGTTGCTGTAATGATGATATTGATTGAATGTGCTGAGCTATTATTTGTATTATTCAGACAGTTTGACATGTGTCAATGTCTGTTTGCTGAGGAAAGTTATATCTGACTGGTGTCAGATAGAACTTGTATATAGGCAATTTACATCTTGTCAATTTTATTACATGTGCTAATAATACAAAATATAACAGAACAACAAATCTCAGGACTTACTGTAACACTGAACAACAAAGAGCTACACTGCGGTAAGTGGGAACATTGGAACACATGTTACTGGTCTCTGGAATCTTGTGTAAAGACATGGCTGACATTTTGGCACCATCCTCCATTCAGTTTTTTCTCTGCTCCTGTGCCAGCTGATCCTATGTGTGGTCTTTGCTGTGACTTGGCACTCTGCTTCCCCTGCTCACATTACTATAGCATCAGAGACTGATTATATCTATCTACAGAACCTAAACAACCAACTCTGGAGGTTGGGAGGACAATCCTGACAACATGAGCTTCATGGAAAAAGTATCATCTGAAAGAGGTGGATGTTTATCAATGCACTGTGTGACTGTAGGAGTCAGTATGATGCCGTGGCAGTGGCTTTCTGCAGCATGTGTTCGGGATGACCTTCCCTTTGTTCCTGAGAAGAGGCCTGGTTGCCCCTGGTCTGTCCCTGCTCTGCCCCTGGTCTGGGATGTGTCTGTGCCTGGGGCCACACTCATCAGTAGCTCGGGCACCACCTATCCGTCTTCCCTCATTGTACACAGAGGTGACAGCTGGCATTCAGCGGTTTGTAAAAGGCTTTTAAAAAACACGCAGGGCCTCCATCCTCGGCTACATTAAAGTAATTAGCTGCCAAGCTAGTAGAAAACACCCCCCACCAAGTGCCAGCAAGACTGCGGATTGAAGTCGGCATCCTGTTTGACACATCTGGGCAAGGGAGAGTAATGAAAACAGCTGCTTCTGCCCATATGGCATCCAAAGGCTGGCAGCGCGGCGGTGTGCCGTGCCAACCTTAGGCAAATTATCCATCATTAATTCGGGGATCTGACCAGCATACGAGTCACTGCTAATCAAAACATCTGGGGGTGGTGGCAGAGAAAGGGGGAGGGCTCACTTGAAAGGACCATATTTTTCAAGTAGAGGGGATGCATGGCGACTGTTCAACAAAGGGCCTGGCTAAATTAAAGGTGTGCGATCTGATGCAACCACACAAAGCCTGAAGACATGAATGTGCTGATGGAACAATATCTGATAGAAGACAGTTGTCAAAAACAAATGGGCCTCATAAAAAAATTATATCCTCAATCCATTATTTTATGGGTCTCTCCCACAATATAATAACTGTATACTGTATCTTTCTCTGTGAATAGCAATACACCATTTCCCAGTAGCCACTCACAGTTTAAATGATTAACCATGGGAACACCGCATTCAGCTTTTGAAATGCTGTCAGCTTTTGAAATGCATGCACGATAAACATTTACTTTGAAAATCAATGCTCAGATACAATTTGATTAGCTGCAAATTGCCCTCACATTTGTTTCTGCGTTTGTCTATTGTGTGTCCTTTTCACTCATAGGCTAGCATGTTCAAGCCCGGCCTTCAAATTCCCTCAGAAAGTCAGTGACATTAAAATGTCCTTTGATGTGCCTTTGCCAAGCAGGAAGTATTAACAGTAATAGTGATTCTGTCACTTAATGCTTTTCCGGCGATCAATAGCTCTTAAATGCTACAGTGGGACAATTAAAAATAAATAGGAGGTTGCTCCAGTCTAAATCAGATGATACATAGCTGCCCCTAGCTGGCTCTCAAAAGCACAGTATGGCTTCACCACCAGTTATCCTCACAGCATCCTGGTTCAGGAGTGATGTATGCATATGTGAGGCTGAATTTAAAATACATACCTTTTATTCCTCTCTCCATCCACCACAGCCTCTTGCTTCAATCTACCCTACAAACACAATGATATATTTAAAAAACTGCAATAAATGTAAGGATCTTATCCTAAAATGTAAACACTGAATTAACCACAATATTAGTCTGTCTGTCTGACATGGCAGGTTACCCAGAACCCCCCTGTGGTTGCTGCTGTAATGTCAACGCTGGTAATAATACAGATGTAACTGGAGGCAGAGCATGATGGGAGCCCTGGCTGACAGACATGACCAAACCCAACACAATTAGCCGGTGACAGCAGGTGCTGCCTGACTCCGCCGCGTTAACACATCTCAGGTTTCCCTGTAATGGTCACAAAGTGATCCTAACTTTCAATTAACACATCCCCTGCCTCCACACACAGCCCAAGCCAGCCACTCATTTCCGCATCCCAGCCATTAGGCGTGTGGGCAGGAGTGCTTGGCAATTGGCACACACCACCCTTCTCCATGCAGGCTGACTGCGAGAGAGAGAGAGTGAGATAGGCATTTCTTATTGCCACAAGGAGACTTCAACAGACACACACCCTCCAGAGTTTCACACCACCGACTCAAGTCATTTGCCACACCATTGTTTAAAATAATATCTATCAGAGTCAGTTTCTGTCCAGCCTCAAAGAGAAGTACTGATGTTAGCTCTCCAGTCTAAATCAGGATAAATGGGAGGAGAAACCCTCCTGGAATGAAGAAGGAGGAGGTGGCACTGTAGAGTGGAAACACACACACGCACGCGAGCACGCACGCACGCACACACACCACACACACACACACACTGTACACTCTCACACACAGGAAGAGGTTGATCTTCATTCAATACCCCACCATCCATCATGTTGTGACTCCCCAACAACAGTTCTACAGCTGTCTTCAGAGCAGCTCTCTGATACCAGGGGAATTACAGGCCACAAAGGAGTGCATAGATAAGGAGCCCTACTGTACACTACAGCTATGTCTTTTAACCTGCACTCCTGTCTCCATCAGACCAGGATGAGCTACTGTTATGGCCTGTCAATGGAGTCTATTGACCTTTAATGATTCACTGACTGTCTGTAACTGAGACAAAAGCCAGGGCAGGGGATGAAGTGGTTGGGCCAGGCCAATACACCAGCACTCAGAACCTGCCCGATGAGATCCATTGGTTCTTGTGAGCTAAAACTGTTGCTGTGCATTTATAATTGTCATTAACAAAATAGTGTAGGCCTACAACATGACGTAAGCCGCTGGGCATTGCAAGAAGCAGTTATTATATATTTAGTCATGGATTACGAGGAACAGTATGAACAACATTTGCAGCAAAAGATGCAAAACATATATTTATATTCATAACATATTTTATATTCGTAACATATTTTACAACTATTCTAGGAAAAGTAAATATGTGCATACCCGTAATGGCATAAACTTTCGGACTATAACCTCCATATCATATGGATGACGAGCAGGCCTCAGCGAAGACCTTTCTGATGACATGTTGATTTTCATGTTTTCCTTTAGGTATACTGTACAAGATGACTTTGACTAAGGCCTAGATTCAATCAGATCAAGCGTTAACCTGCGAAAGCCGACACCTGCATAGCTGATGTTTTGGTGGCGTTGGAGGTGTGGGCAGTGTCACCCGTTAGCCTAGTGGTTAGAGTGTTGAGCCAGCAACCAAAAGGTTGCTGGTTTGAATCCCCGAGCCGACAAGGTGACAAATCTGTCAATGTGCCCTTGAGAAAGGCATGTAACCATAAGGTGTATGTAGATTACAATCCAGTGTTTGAACCTGTAAATAAGGCTGCGTAGGATTTATCTTAATGTGAGTGCCTGCAGCCAATGGCAATGTCCGCTTTAGGTATAATGCCGGGAGCTGCTTGTGGATTTGACACCTCTAACGCAGTTCCACCCCCGACATCCCCCAAACAACCGCTATGCGGACCTGACTTAATAGAGCCCTGTTTTCCCATGTTCGGTTGCTTTGTATGTAATACAACACAACAGTGGAATTATATGGTGTACAACACTGTGAATGAAGCCTGTCCTCAAGGGAAGCTAAACCAGTTGCACATGTTATCCAGGCTCTATCACTGTCCTGACCTTGTTTGAGGGGCAATGAAGGTCGTTGTGCATGCCCTTATCATCCTGGGACCTAGATCAAAATGACAGGTCCCTCCAGAGCCAAGATAAACATGCTTTAATGGAAGTTGTGTGTAATTTGCTCTTTGTCATCTTAACTGTAGTTATTACTATTTTAAATGGATACATCTGTCTGTGTGAAGTCTTTCATTACCTCTACTCATTACCAGCGCATCACAGGGCTCCCTGTGGACACGCCTTTTACGTGCTCCATCCGTGGAAATGCACTTTAACGTTCCAGAATTTGACGCTTGTCTCAAAACAAATTTGTCTGAAGCAATTTAAAAATATCACTACACAAACAGCCAGTTCAACATAAACTGTGTGGTTTACATTCCTCATGCTCTCTTTGTGTCTGGAAAACAATTGCAGCATCATTGTGTCACATTATAAACAGCAAATTTGGCTGCAAGCATAAATCCGGCATGACGCTAAAAACTACGGAGTGTCGTGTTTAATACTAACACTACTTTCACAATTCCACTGGCTATACTGCAGTGGTGTGTTTATGTATGAGGCCAAAGTTCTCTAATTAGAGTGTTAAACATAACTTATGCTCTGCAAGATCACAATATTTGCATTTATATGATCTTCATATTTACCATGCAGTTAGAGTACAGTGTAATCCACAAGGTTCCATGGTTCCTTGAGATGTGTATAGGCTGTGGGCTCTGCCCTGGTCACTACCTAGCCACACCCATAGTCACTTACTGGGCGTGCGTGTTCAGCAGGACACAATGTTTTGGAACGTTCATATATAAATATGTTATGTAGAACAAACATGCCACTCCGACATGTGGAACAAGTAATCATGTCGGCTCTATTGATGGCATTTCTATCCGCAACGTTCCACTACATTTGGCAACTGAATGTGGCCCTGGGGTATATTCATTATGCAGATTCTGTTGCAAAACTTTCTGTTGCAAAACATTTACTCCAAACTGAACAAATTATGCAACAAAAACAAGAGCTTCTGTTGGACAAATTCAGGTAGGTCCCTCCCCGTATCTTTACGTTTGCTCTGTTTGCTTCTGTTGGGTTCTTAAATGATAAATTGGTTCCAATGCAAGACATAATGAATAAACCCCTGGTTTGAGTGTCAGGAACATGGTCAGAAGGAGAAATAAGCCATCTTGACTGCAAGAGATTTGATCAGAAATGTTTGTAGTTAGAAAACTGTTTATAGTTTTAAAACCTAGTTTTCTCACTCCATACAAGTGAGACCTTTTTCAGACTTGTTAGGGATAGTGTATTGGTCATCAAGAGAAGGTTATTTTGTGTGGAGTGTGGACTATTGACATCCAAGAACCAAAGCGGAAGGCCTTTTTTAGGCCTACTTTATTATTTATTTTTTTATTTTTTGAGGGGTAGATCAGCTTTAATATTGCAGATAGATTGTAACTTCCATCAATATAATTGTCTGCATCACTTCCAATCCCCCATATGTTTTTATTTCTCGCAAATATATATATATATATACATATACATACACACACATACATGTACACATACATACATACATATAAATACATATACATATATACATATCCTTTTTTAAAATATATTTCCCTTTATTAGGGAAATACCCCATGACCCCTTCCCTAATTGGAGTAAACTAGTGAACAACAACGCTTAGGCCTCTACTTCCAGCTTATACATATTATATACATTTTATGGACACAGTCAATTTTACAATCATTATATTTTGTTTATTTTTCCTCCTGATCTTCCTCTACCCTCAACCTCTCCGATCATTTTCATGATGTCCATCCGGTTTGCTTCTATATGCCATATCTTTCTAACTGTGCTCTTTCACAAAAGCTCTCAACCTATAACCTATATACTTATTATGGACACAGTATGCTTTACATTAGTTATCTTGTTGTTATTAGTTGTTGTTAGTTGTTATTAGTCCCATCCTTCAACTCCATTCAACACCACCCATCTATCTCTTAACACCATCCATATTGGATTTCTATTTGCCATATATTTTTCAACTGTACTGTGATGTTTCACAAAAGTTCTGAACCTTTCTATTCTCATTGTTTCTACAGATTGTAAATTGAAAATAAACATTTTTGCTAAAAGTATTATTATATTATTGATCGATTGACTATGACTTTTCAGATCACCCAGTAGTGCTAACTGCAGGGTTAGCTCCAGGTAAATATTGCAATCCTTCTGTCATTCCTGGACCTGTGACCAAAAACAAGCTACAAATGGACAGTACCAAAACAAATGATCTAATGATTCTGTCTCTTCGCAGCAAAATCTGCAGAGCTGGGAAGATTGTATCCCCATATAAATAACATTATATTGGTAGGAAGAATTTTGTATAATAATTTAAATTGAACAATTCTAAGTTTTGAATCAGGCGTTGTTTTGCGTATCAGTTCATAACCATTATGCCATGGAATCGGTACGTCAAAAATCTCTTCCCAACTATTTTGCAATCTATATGGGATGGCTGTCAATCCTTTGGTCCTTAAATGAAACTGGTATAGTTTTTTATTTATCACAATTTTCTTTAACCAATTATGTTCTTTAATGCAGGGCTGACAGACAAGTTCCTTACTTTTTCCCCCTTCCACTTTCCTCTTCCATTTCTGCGGTAATGCTGCAATTATTTGGTTGTAATGTTGGGTAGAGCAGACATTTCCATATGTTTTTGTTAGCTGCATGTGCGACTTAACTCCACCGGTCCTACCTATGATATCATTTACGAAGATTATACCTTTTTTTAGGCCTACATATGTTGGTTTTTCTCTGTAGATTATTTTTCCTTTAGGTTATTACGTAGACAAACAATTGAACTGGTAAGATCAATCCTATAAATTTGAGTTGATTTGGGGGATTTTTGGTTTGATTCTGTTGTCCCAGCTGATTCTATTGTGAATACACATCTTTGCATGACATTTGTGCCCACCCTTATTTTTCTATTAGCAGCATTTAGTACAGTGGAGAAAAAAAGTATTTAGTCAGCCACCAATTGTGCAAGTTCTCCCACTTAAAAAGATGAGAGAGGCCTGTAATTTTCATCATAGGTACACGTCAACTATGACAGACAAATGGATACTTTTTTTCTCCAGAAAATCACATTGTAGGATTTTTAATGAATTTATTTGCAAATTATGGTGGAAAATAAGTATTTGGTCACCTACAAACAAGCAAGATTTCTGGCTTTCACAGACCTGTAACTTCTTATTGAAGAGGCTCCTCTGTCCTCCACTCGTTACCTGTATTAATGGCACCTGTTTGAACTTGTTATCAGTATAAAAGACACCTGTCCACAACCTCAAACAGTCACACTCCAAACTCCACTATGGCCAAGACCAAAGAGCTGTCAAAGGACACCAGAAACAAAATTGTAGACCTGCACCAGGCTGGGAAGACTAAATCTGCAATAGGTAAGCAGCTTGGTTTGAAGAAATCAACTGTGGGAGCAATTATTAGGAAATGGAAGACATACAAGACCACTGATAATCTCCCTCGATCTGGGGCTCCACGCAAGATCTCACCCCCGTGGGGTCAAAATGATCACAAGAACGGTGAGCAAAAATCACAGAACCACACGGGGGACCTAGTGAATGACCTGCAGAGAGCTGGGACCAAAGTAACAAAGCCTACCATCAGTAACACACTACGCCGCCAGGGACTCAAATCCTGCAGTGCCAGACGTGTCCCCCCTGCTTAAGCCAGTACATGTCCAGGCCCGTCTGAAGTTTGCTAGAGTGCATTTGGATGATCCAGAAGAGGATTGGGAGAATGTCATATGGTCAGATGAAACCAAAATAGAACTCTTTGGTAAAAACTCAACTCGTCGTGTTTGGAGGACAAAGAATGCTGAGTTGCATCCAAAGAACACCATACCTACTGTGAAGCATGGGGGTGGAAACATCATGCTTTGGGGCTGTTTTTTCTGCAAAGGGACCAGGACAACTGATCCGTGTAAAGGAAAGAATGAATGGGGCCATGTATCGTGAGATTTTGAGTGAAAACCTTCTTCCATCAGCAAGGGCATTGAAGACGAAACGTGGCTGGGTCTTTGAGCATGAGAATGATCCCAAACACACCGCCCGGGCAACGAAGGAGTGGCTTCGTAAGAAGCATTTCAAGGTCCTGGAGTGGCCTAGCCAGTCTCCAGATCTCAACCCCATAGAAAATCTTTGGAGGGAGTTGAAAGTCCATGTTGCCCAGCGACAGCCCCAAAACATCACTGCTCTAGAGGAGATCTGCATGGAGGAATGGGCCAAAATACCAGCAACAGTGTGTGAAAACCTTGTGAAGACTTACAGAAAACGTTTGACCTGTGTCATTGCCAACAAAGGGTATATAACAAAGTATTGAGAAACTTCTGTTATTGACCAAATACTTATTTTCCACCATAATTTGCAAATAAATTCATTAAAAATCCTACAATGTGATTTTCTGGATTTTTTTTTCTCATTTTGTCTGTCATAGTTGACGTGTACCTATGATGAAAATTACAGGCCTCTCTCATCTTTTTAAGTGGGAGAACTTGCACAATTGGTGGCTGACTAAATACTTTTTTTCCCCACTGTATAGCTCTAATTGACCCTTACAACAGTAACATTCAAGATTCAATACTTTCAATCCATCATACAGTATGTCATGAAATGTACAGGTAACTGCCAAAATAAAGGAAACACCAACATAAAGTGTCTTAATAGGGCTTTGGGCTACCACAAGCCAGAACAGCTTCAATGCACCTTGGCATAGATTCTACAAGTGTCTGGAACTCTATTGGAGGGATGGGAGAAATTCCATAATTTGGTGTTTTGTTGATGATCGTGGAAAACACTGTCTCAGGCGCCACTGCAGAATCTCCCATAAGTGTTTAATTGGGTTGCGATCTGGTGACTGAGACTGCCATGGCATATTGCTTACATCGTTTTCATGCTCATCAAACCATTCAGTGGCCACTCATGCCCTGTGGATGAGGGCATTGTCATCCTATGGGGGAATAGCTATGGTAGCCAAAAGAATGGCCTGCTTAGCATTTTTATACGATTCGATATACTTTATAGTCCATTTACATGGAAATTCATTATGTGACGTCAGCATACAAATACACAAACACAACACATTATTTAACTGTATGGAAAACTGGAAGGTTAGTACAAGTCATACATTTACATTTTCACCTATTCAAAGCCTCTGCGGCCTACTGTCCGACCGTGTATAAGGACTACATCTGTCCTATGTCCCATTGTTCAGCAGCCCGATGGCTGATGGAAGGAAACTTGCCTTGCTTCGTACTGAACAGTGGGAACCTGAATCAATTATTTGGGCAGTTACCTGTATGTACAATTCTGTAAGGATGCTGTCATTTATGACATACAGAGAGGCATTATGAAGAGGTGCCATATAAAGTACAGCCACGGTGTTAACCACTAAGACTGACTGACTGACTGCAAGTGTTGTGTCATGCTGGGTGGAGGTCAGGGGGCCTGGGAGAGGGAAGTCTCTGTTGATTGGAGGGTATCTGAGAAGGCATTCCACTGAGACTGCTGAGGCTATACTCCCCTTCACTTCTGATCACAGCTAATGGTCCTGTATCCTGGAGACAGTATATCGTCAGCCAGATAATGTGTGCTGCTGGCCTTAAACACACCGCCATGCTCAATGAAGGCCAGGTGAGCATTATGCCGTTTGATACTGCAGGGAGAGGTAAGGTGTCCTGACTTGTGCAAGAGGCAGGGACAAGCAGAAATCAAAAAATTGCAGCTGATGCTGATGGCATCAGTTTGCTCCAGACTTTGTTTAGGGGTCAGAGTTGACTGAAATGTTGATTCTACAGAATAGGTCTGTGCCTGCACTTACCATAATTACATAATGTTCGCCTTTTGGTCCATGTTTATATTTGAAAGAGCCACATGAGCACAGGTTGAGGCAATGACACTAAATCACCTCGTTTGGACCTTGGAAAACATACTGGAAATGAATGATCTAGGGCAGAGGATGGAAGAGGGCAGGGGAGGGAGGGAAGGCTTTACCTTTCCCTCGATCTTTACGTTGAATTATTTGCTTCCTTTTGAAAATATTTTTCTTATTAGTTATATAATGTTTGCACAGCTGGACACATCTCCTGGCACACCATAGTTTCCCTTCTCCTCTAATCTATAGACTCATGAAAGCCATTGGCCTTGACATGGCTTAGATCCGAGCCCCGGGACTGATAAACTGTATACTGTAGACCCTGGAAGAGGAGGGAGGTAGGAGGTAGGGGTTAATGGGGGAAGGGGAAGGAGGGAGGAGGGAGGGGAGAGGAGAGAGGGAGGAGGGAGGGGGAGCAAGGAGGGGGAGGGAGAAGGAGAAGGGAATGGGAGGGGAGGGGAGGGGAGGATGGCGGGAGCAGAGAGGGGGAAGGTGGGAGGGGGGAGGAGGGAGGGCGGGCGGGCTGAGCACTTGCCTTACTGTAGCCAGGATGCTAGGTAGGAGGCTAGGTAGCCTGCTGCAAGTCAGTGACATCATTCATATGATGTACTGTGCATTCTGTTATACTCTATGCAAGGTGATTGGGGGTCTAAAACAAGCTAAAACTGATAATTTTTACTGTAATGATTTCCACAGGACTTTTAGACTATTACTACTTTCACATTCAGATTCTGCAGTGTAGTGTCTACCCTCCTTTCATAATGGCTGTTCTATCTTATCCTTTTTCTTTCTCTCTTTTGAGTTTTTACATTTTCATTAGACAGCTTAATTCTGATCTATGCCGAATGGATTAAAGTGTCTGAAAGGACTGCTGTGACGTATCTGCCAGCAATCTCATGCTGTCAGGCGACTGTACCTCATTGGAGAAAGCCTGATGAAATAAATGCTGGCTGCTGACTCCTCCAATTTCACGGCTCTCCTCAGTGTCACCCCGAGTGCCTTCTCCCAGATTGAGATATTTGCAAACTGTCATCTCCGATAAATAGCTGTCTGGAGTGATGCTGCTTATGGCCCCTTAGGTCTGATTTTAAGGAGGTTTTGTGAACATTTCCCCATCTCCTCTGTTGTGCTTGTTAGAAATCCAGAGTGCTACAAAGCACTGTGACAATGGTGGCCTCCCCTCTTAAAATTAAACAACACACACACACACACACACACACACACACACACACACACACACACACACACACACACACACACACACACACACACACACACACATACACACCCTCCCTTAACACCCTTCTCTGTCCTGTCTCTCACTTCCCATGACTCCTTATGGTTATTAGTTATCTGACATGCTGCAATCATTGAACTCCATTAGTGGAGGCAAATCCCTCTCCCTGTCCGCCGGATGAAATAGGCTTTGGCATAGTTCCGTGCTCAAATTAAAATGTGTCATGTCTTGTGCAGCCACAGAGACGGGACATGTCGGGATGGTCCCTCCGAATGATATCTGGCAGCTCGTTATTCCATGTACATTTTCATTAGTATCAGATTTACAAGTAAATGTTCTTATTTAGATAACATAAGCTACACACTTTGAAATATTCCTTAATAAATCTCAGCCAGTTATAATGATTACATCTGTTCATTATGCTCTTGCTGTACCTTACCCCACTCAAACATCATTCATATTGCCTTATTCCAGTGCAATATCTCTTACCATTAGCCAATCCTGATGGGGCTCTGATAAGGGCATTGGTAAGTTTGAGGACCCTGTCGTTGGCTGAACATAGAAACCTTATGGTGAACGTAGACACCCTATGCTAAATGAGTGAGACCAGGTATAGGTATAAAATAACCCCATACTATTGCCACTTTATATACAGGAGTTATACACTGATTACATGTGTACCTTAACTTATTGACAGCCGCCCTTGGCATTATGAGGCATATGGCATTAATGAAAAAGAAATGGCAAGGTAAATGTACAGGCTAATGAACATGCTCAATTTGCAAGAGGAATCTGTATAAATAGTTTGAGGCTAATTGAACATTACAAACAGCTTGTATAAGAGTGTGAACCCTAAAAGACGTTCATTTCGGACACACACTTTACTGTTGGCCTCATTAGCACTGGCACCATTGACATTTAGAAAAAATACTGTATCAAAAGTTAAAGAGGGGGTTAATGAGAGGTTTAACAGAGCACCATGGAGCCATGAAAAATAAACCATAGAATGTTGCTTCTGCAACCATTAAAACGGCTGTTCTTTCCTGCTTTTCCAGCCTTCCTCTCTCAGTTGCAACAGGAAATGCAGGCAGGCTGTTAGACAGCGTCACAGGCCTTTATGAGCTTAGTTATTACCACTGCTGTCCCACATTTAATAGCCATCTGATACACTTTGCGCACAATCGGCTGCTCCTGATAATATCATAACCAAGTATTTACCATAGGCGTTTAAGATTTCCCAGATAACGCTGAAACACTAGAGCTGCAAATTTGTTAATATCATTAAATTATGTTACCAGGAACTGAAGCTGACAGAATATGATCCCACAAGGCCCCGGTCTGTGGAAATAATTTATAATGTAACAGTGATAAAACATGTACAAGTTATCAGGTTCAAGACCTCTTCCAGTATCTCAGGGCTCCAGTTACACATCTGTCTTTAGGACACATGTTCAAACAATTAAGGAAAATGTCTGTTCCACTGGCTGCAAATAGGAAATCAGTCGCCCAATGTGAATTTTTTGCACCGATCATTCGCTATTATAGGATCGTCAATATCTAACAAATCTGACCAACGAATGAAAAACGTGCAAAATGTCATTAAACCATTCTTTAAAAATGTGTTAGTGTTGTCAAACTGTGTACATAGTCTACATGTTTATCTGTTAAAAATGAGACAATGCTCCCAAAAGTAGATGCCCTGTGGAATCTGAGCGGTAGTTCTGCTGCTCCTCACAAGCAATTGATGCTGAACTTTGTGCAGCACAGTGCTCATTTTGTGATACTAGCAAAGCAATTCATTTCATAATATCACTATGGCACCTAAGACACCAGGATGTTTGTTACCATCAGCACCAATTACTCAAGTCATGATATGAATTGATTGCTTATCTGGCATCAAAATGGTTAAAATCTGTCTTAATCTTTGTGTGTGTGTGTGTGTGTGTGTTTTGTGTGTGTCAATGTCTATATTCCAAGGTGACAGTTGGAATCAACATATCAGCTCTAGTAAATGGGACGTAATGGCCCGGCGGGAGAGAGAAGAGATGGCTCGTCTTTAAAGCTGCCATAGTGTTTATTATCGCCTTTATTATATTCACAGTGGTAATATGATATGTCACACTGTTGCTAATACACTTCTGTACGCTGTCATCTGGCTGTAATGCTTATCAGGCCTGTGCTGATGACTTGCCCTCTTGTCAGGGGTAATTATCCCTGAATGTGGCAGGGTGGCGGGCTCGCCGGGCTGGGGACTGCTATTAATGGTGGAGAGGGATGACGTGAGGCTGGCTGTGTCCTCTCCACCTAGCCCTGGTTTAGCAGGTGCTACAGTATACAGAAGCTCCTCTAGTCTGGGGTCAATGAAGGGCAAGTGAAGGACCCATTTGAGGCTAAACTTAGCTTGAATTGTTGAAAGTGTATATTGTTTTTCCTGCTCTTCATGCATGTAATTGGCTGATCTGTTCTCTGGGTTTCTAATGCACAAGTCCATTGAAGGGACATGGTGATACCGTAGGAACAGGAGAGTAAAATATACTGTATCTTCAAGAGAGCCTATTTTACATGCATGTCATGTACATTTTATTTTACAAACGTACAATTTATCCTTTTTGAAAGTAAGCCTTGCTGCTGACCTTGAAAAGCTGAAGCAGGGCACAGACATTATAATCTTTGACTATTCTGTGGCGCTTGATTGAAGTGACACCAGTTTCAAACATTTTCCCAAAGCTCTGATTACTCAACTTCAAAACATCTATAACATTTCATACATATGCAATCTTGCCAAGTACCAGCCCACATTAACATATCCTACAGTAAAGTAAAATCACCTCATGTGACATTCCATACTTCCAATATTATAGTCAGGGTGAGGGTAGTCTCCACAGCTGTCAAATATTTTTTTTATGCCGTTGTATTTCCAATGGACAACCACGACCCCTTCCCGGTCCAAGGCTTTGTAGTGTCTCCCTTTAAGCTTTGTTTGGTTCAGAAACAAGACAGTTTCCCAAAATAAAACTCCTCTCATTGACCTTCCTGTTCCACTGAGGAGTGAAAATCCCTGTTCTTTGTGCCAACACAGACTCATTACTCCCCGTTTTAAAGAGAGCTCTGTGGTCCTGGAGGCCTCATTACAGCTGGAAAAGACACCCATGGGACACTCTACGAAAACAGTGAAGACCCCCCCCCCCCCCAAGTAATAAGCCCGCTCAACTTCCACACAAGAGTGAAGAACGTACAGTGCATACTGTAACGTCTGCTGCAGCCCCCCACTGTCCCATAAGCAAGATGTCTTTGAGGTGTGAAGACTTAATGGCTCTATAACTAATAGATGTTTTATAAGCTTGCCAACTGATTAAAGCATTTTACATGCACAATAGTACATGGCAGAGAATAACTAGACCCTTTTAAATCACTGCTACAGTACAGCTGACAGAATGATGCACTGTGAAGTTAGTCATTTCCTCTATATCTATATGTCATCATGAGTTCAATGTTCAGACAGCAATACTAGTTCAACACCAACTCTGGGGAAACCTTTCAAAAAGACTGAACAGAACTTAAAAATCATACTCAGAATCTTTGACTAATGATATTGACAATGACAAAGCCACAGTTAGATTCAAATACACAAAATGTATTTGGGGTGCATTGATTTCAAAGTGAATTGGTATTAAAATATTAGTTTAGTTATTTTTAGTGGTAAATGTATGTTGGACGACCTTGTGGAAAGGACTGAAAACACAGCTGCTCTTTCTTCGGACTAAAATGTTATCTGAACTAACAAACTTTACGATATAGCCAATTTTGACTTTGCAGCTGGCCCATCTAGCGGAAATCGCTCAGACCTGCCTCCAGGGCAAGATTCATGACAATAAACCTCCACCTGCGAAACAGACAGGGACCCAAAAACCTCACAATTAAATGTTCCCACAAAGTCCTGCAGACGGTTTTGTTTGAAAATTGCTGCAAGCTGTGATTCCCACGTGAAAGACATCAGCAAGCTTCCTCCTCCTGTCAGTCACTTCTAAGGACGGAGGGCCTGGTATGTCAAAGTCATGACCTCACGCTCCAGGCAAGTGTTTCCAACCACAACTATCTCCACAGCTTCTATTACACAGGCTGTTTCTGATGACTATGATAAACTTAACCCACTTACATTGCATCACTGTGCAAAACAAATAAATACAGTGGTCAGTTAATATAAATGGAGGAGACATGTGGTTGTACTCAGCTATCCTCTGTCTTGGCTAAAAGTGGTATAAGATGCAGAAAAGAGCACTTTGCTATTTTAAGTTATTACAATATTATTATTTATCATATTTACACATTTGTATAACGTTCATATTTAGAACATTCCATTATGGATATTTGTATAGAAAAAAAAACTGTTAGAATACACCATTAGTTTAGCCTGTGTGACATCATATCCCTGACATAATTGCTTAGCTCATTAGGCAAGAAGAGGTCTATGGAGCAATACATTTTTTGACCGTGTGAAATTAATTTTTGGGGTAAACTGTTCATGACTGTAGACTCACTGCTTTTTACATAGACTACTGTGGTTGCATTTTTTGAGAATGCTGCGCTACTAGATTTAGTCAAAAAGTATGCTCACGTTGCAAGCCGTGAAATTGAGGACATCAGCCACGCTGTGTAGGCCCACGGAAGAAAAGGACAGAATTTTCACGCCTCATTAACAACCTAAAATTCTGCGATTGGAAAGAGAAAATGATACAGTGCCAGTTGTTGTTATGGAAATGAAGTATTGAAGAAGGATAGAAGATATCTGTGAATCACAGGATTGCTAGCAACAGGGAATGACAAAGCTAATGCTACTATGAGCTAATATTGAGGCCTGCTAGCCACCAAGCTAACACAACTGTGTGCTACATTAATTTTGCTTAGTCAAGCCAGAAGCTAGAAACAAGCCATTTTTTGGAGACAGTGTATTTTTTTGTAACCACTTTGCAATCGTTTTTTTTTAAGTAAAAACTTTTTGATATGTTTTGATACTTTTTGCAAGATGTTTGTGTGCACTGAGAAAACAAAATGGCGGATGACACAGCAGATTTAGCCACAGGGAAAAACGGCCATAGAGTGCAGCAAAGACATTTTTACATTTTAGTCATTTAGCAGACACTCTTATCCAGAGCGACTTACAGTTAGTGAATACATACATGTTTTTTTGGGTTTTTTTTTCATACTGGCCCCCCGTGGTAAACAAACTCACATAACCTTCCGGCCAAACCCTCCCCTACCTTGGACGACACTGGACCAATTGTGCGCTGCCCATGGGTCTCCCGGTCGTGGCCGGCTGCGACAGAGCCTGGACTCTAACCAGGATCTCTAGTGGCACAGCTAGCACTGTGATGCAGTGCCTTAGACCACTGCGCCACTCGGGAGTGAAGACCACAGAAAAGGCAATGGAGGACAAGCTCCACAGACTCATAGGGTCAAGAAGAGCAAAGCTTGGTCAGTTTACTAGCAAAATGAAGGAAGTGGATCATCTTAGTCATTTAGCAGATGCTCTTATCCAGAGCGACTTACAGTTAGTGAGTGCATACATTTTTATTAATTTTTTTCATACTGGCCCCCCGTGGGAATCGAACCCACAACCCTGGCGTTGCAAACGCCATGCTCTACATACCTGCCAGCCATTCCCTCCCCTACCCTGGACGACGCTGGGCCAATTGTGCGCCACCCCATGGGTCTCCCGGTCGCAGCCGACTACGACAGAGCCTGGATTCAAACCAGGATCTCTAGTGGCAGAGCTAGCACTGCGATGCACTCCCACTCGGGAGGAAGATAATTTGGAGAAAGTTGAAGAGTTAATTCTACAGGACTTTGCCAAGTTATAGAGTACCACAGTATGAGTCATAATACCCATAAAACCTAGCGGTCAAACAGGGAAATGGTTCCAATCGTTTTTCCACCATTCCTTTTTTCCCATAAGGGATTTTAGAACCACTTAAAGTAAGGTTTGTGTTTCGTGAAGGCTTACCCTGGCGTGACGTTTTGATAAATCTCTCTCGGACAAGGTGACTTTTATAAATATATTTGCCTGTATTTACCCCCAACAAATGAAATGCTAATTAGCTGCTAATGTGGCTATAATAAAAAACAACAGATGCCATGATGATCTAGACGTGACTGCCGAATGGAGGCAAAGGTAAGAATCTCTGGATTAACTATTCAATGTTAGCAAATTGTATTTAAATGGAAAATTCTGTGAACTGTATTGGGCAAGTTTTAAATTCACACAATACCTGTTAGTAAAGGTGTCAGCTAGAAGTGACGTGCAGGAGCTTGGAGGGATTTGTATACTTGCATGATGTCTACTTTGATGCTAATTAGCATGTTCAAATCTGTGTTGCGGCGTCACTTTTTTAAATCTTTATTTTAACAGGGAAAAACAGACTGAGACCTGGATCTCTTTTACAGCTGTGCCCTGTGTAAACATGTTGACATGTACAGTTTTAGACATACAGACAAGAACATGTTAAACATACAAAAGAAAAACACAATTCAACAGAAACAATCACAGACAACATCATATTGATCCTCCATAACATTTTTTAAATGGGCAAGGGCCACCAGAGTGTCTAACTTAAGTTGGATCTGCAGTTTGTTCCATAAATAAGTTGCAAAGGAACTGAAGGCAGTCCTACCCAACTCTGTGGAGACCACAGAAGTCTCTAATGTAATCCACATCTGTGATCTGGTTTTAAAATAAGTATATCTAGTGGAAATTAATGATGATATATATGGAGGTAGTTTTAAAAGAAGTGCTTTATAAATAAACAAGAGAGCATGTTGCTCTCGCCTCACAGATAGAGAGGCCCAACCCACATGTTGATATAGGATACAGTGATGAGTTTTGTAACTATCACCCGTGATAAACCTGAGTGCACAATGGTAAATAGCATCCAGTGGTTTTAATGTGTTTGCCGATGCATGCATATAGATAATATCACCATAATCTAAAACGGACATAAAAGTAGCCTGCACAATTTGTTTTCTATTTACGGAGGACAGACAAGCCCTGTTTCTGTAAAGGAACCCTATCTTGAATTTGAGCTTTTTTCCCAATTCAGTAACATGTTTTTTAAAAGAAAGCCTATCATCTAACCATACCCCTAAGTATTTATATGCAGAGACCTGTTTGATTTGAGTACCATCCAAGCTAGTGATTACAAAAGTGTTTCTAATTGAGAGTTTAGACCTAGAAAAAAACATGACATTTGTTTTCCTAGCGTTTAAAACAAGTTTAAGCTGTAAAAGAGACCCCTGTAGTATCCTAAAATCAGACTCCAACTGCATTAAAGCTTGGTCCGCTGTTGGAGCAATAGTACATCACTGTGTCATCTGCATATAAATGGAATTTACAATATCTGACATCATCACCAATGTTGTTTATATAAAGTGAGAACAATAGTGGGCCAATTATTGAACCCTGAGGGTCTCCTTTAAGTAACTGTAAGGGGTCAGACTTGACCCCGTCGACCATGACGGCCTGAGTTCTATCTTTAAAATAGTCATAAAACCATCGACAGGCATCAGTGCCCAGTCCTATAGATGACAGCTTACTCAAAAGGATAGCATGGTCTACAGTGTCAAAAGCTTTTGACAAATCTACAAACAACGCAGCACAGTGCTTTCTATCATCTAAGGCATTTGCAATATCATTTACAACAAGCATAGTGGCCGATGTGGTACTGTGTTTAGATCTAAAACCAGATTGATTGGGGCTAAAAATACTGTTAACAGAAAGAAAAGATTGTAACTGTTTGTTGACTATAGATTCTAGGATCTTTGCCAGACAAGGGAGCCTAGAGATGGGTCGATAGTTATCCAAATCACTACCGTCACCTCCCTTATGTAATGGCAGAACAAAAGCTGCTTTCCACACCTTAGGGATATTTCCTGTGCTTAATGTTAGATTAAAAATGTGTGTCACTGAACCAGCAATGATAGGTGCAGCACACTTAAGTAAGTACAGGTCTAAATTGTCAGCGCCTACGGATTTCTTAGTATCAATGGCACACAGGGCAGCTAGAACCTCTGCTTCAGTTATTTTCTGGAAACTAAAAACAGGGTTACCATTTTTTGTTTGATCCCAGGCTGTGTCACAACCGCCCGTGACCGGGAGTCCCATAGGGCGGCGCACAATTGGCCCAGCGTCGTCCGAGTTAGGGGAGGGTTTGGCCGGGGGGGCTTTACTTGGCTCATCACGCTCTAGCGACTCCTTGTGGTAGGCCGGGCGCCTGCAGGCTGACTTCGGTCGTCAGTTGAACAGTGTTTCCTCCGACACATTGGTGCAGCTGGCTTCCGGGTTAAGCGAGCAGGTGTTAAGAAGCGCGGCTTGGCGGGTCATGTTTTGGAGGATGCATGACTCGACCTTCGCCTCTCCTGAGCCAGTTCGGAGTTGCAGCGATGAGACAAGATTGTAATCACGAAATTGGGGAGAAAAAGGGGGTAAAAAATAACAAAACATAATAATAAAATAAGTCACCTTGTCCGAAAGAGATTTACATTGTTATCAAAACGTCATGCCAGGGTAAGCTTACATGAAACACAGCCCTTAATTTAAGTGTTTCTAAAATCCCCTATGGGAAAAATGAATGGTGGAAAAACAATTGGAACCATTCTTCTGTTTGACCGCTAGGTTTTATGGGTATTATGACACCTCCACTGTGGGGCTCTATATGTAGAGTTTAAAACTCTTAATGAAGAAGTACTAGCTCTCTTACCTGAAGATGAGAAGAATGCTGATCAACTTAACTGGTTTAACCCTAAATCAGCAAGCATCAAAAAGTTTGTCCGACATTCTGAGAAATAGACCACAAAAGTACACAAATGTACAGGTGGAAAAAAGGATGAAGATAATGATGATTATGTTGATCCAGGTGACAGTATTTCAGAAGTTTCAGTGTGGCGGCACAAGAACAAAGGCAAACATGGCTCTGCTACTGGACGCAGATTAGTAGCTTCCTCCACCAGCTCCTCGGGCTCAGCACGCCTAAAAGAAGAGACAGAACATGCAGCACTGCTAGCACGTGCAGCATCTCTAAAGAAGAAGCAAGCTTTAGAAATTGATGAAGCACAGCTGTATGCTAAGAAGGAGCAACTAATGCTAGAGACAGCTATTGCAGCATCCAGTGCTAAGCTGAAAGTGTTTGAAAACAATGATGACACTGGATGACATGGATGAATATTTCAAGGCCAAGATAGGATCCAGAGGAGCCTCAAGACATAATGAGGAGTACAGAGTCCATCCCTATGCACCACCATATAGAAGAATGAAGGCTTCCCTATGCCTAACCCAGTCAGTCCACGCTACAGGAGCATATGAGTACTCCACGTCAGACTCTACAGAAGGTGTGGAGGTTGGCCCAGGTACAGAACACTGCAGACCAGATTCCAGTGAAGAGCACCAGAGGCCTGTGATGCACGTACAGGATAAACCAAGATATGAGACAGATCTCTATCAATTCATGCAGCGTCAGAAGGAGATTATAGAGGTGCTCGTAAAGCAGCAAGATTTGTCTCATCTCCAACAGAGAGACATACCTGTGACCCGCTCGTCTACAAGTCCTTCATCTGAGCATTCAAGCATGCCATCGACAGAAAGACAGAACGCAGCCGAGACAAGTTGTACTACCTGAAACAGTACACCAGTGGAGAACAGCTAAATCTTGTCTGCAGCTGTGAACACATGAGACCAAAAAGCTGCTATCAAGAAGCCAGGAAGCTACTTAAAAAGCATTATGGTGATGAGCTGAAGATAGCCATCACCTACATGGATAAAGCTTTGTAGTGGCCACAGATCAAGACAGAAGATGGGAAATCGTTGCACATGTACGCGCTCTTCCTGATTGGATGTCGGAACACCATGAAAAACACTGAGTACATGGACGTAATGGATAATCCCACAAGCATGCGAGTTGTCATTTTCGAAGCTTCTGTATAAGACGAGAGAGCGGTGGAGAGGGACAGCCTTCGATGTTCAGGAATGACAGGGGAAAAGAGCCAGGTTTACAGACTTGGGGAACTTCATTGACAAGCAAGCTAAAGTTGATATGGACATGCTGTTTGGAGACACAGTGCCTTCAGAAAGTATTCATACCCCTTGACTTATTCCACATTTTGTTGTGTTACAGCCTGAATTCAAAATTTCTTCTCACCCATCTATACACAATACCCCATAATGACGAAGTGAAAACATGTTTTTACACATTTTTGCAAATGTATTGAAAATGAAATACAGATATCTCATCTACACAAGTATTCACACCCCTGAGTCAATACTTTGTAGAAGCACCTTTGGCGGCGATTACAGCTTTGAGTCATCTTGGGCATGTCTGAATCAGCTTTGTACATCTGGATTTGGGGAATTTCTCCCATTCCTCCTTGCAGATTTTCTCAAGGTCTGTTAAGTTAGATGGGGAGCGGAGGTGAACAGCAATCTTCAAGTCTTTCCCCAGATTTTTTGGGCTTTGGCTGGGTCACTCAAGGACTTCCACATTCTTGTTCTGAAGCCATTCCAGCATTGCTTTGGCTGTATGCTTGAGGTCATTGTCCTGTTGGAACGTAAATCTTCGACCCAGTCTAAGGTCGTTTGCAATCTGAAGAAGGTTATCATCAAGGATTTGCCTGTATTTGACTCCATTCAATGTTCCCTCTATCCTTACCAGTCTCCCAGTCCCTGCTGCTGAAAAGGATCCCCATAGCATGATGCTGCCACCACCATGCTTCACGGTAGGGATGGTGTTAGACGGGTGATGAGCTGTGCCTGGTTTTCTCCAGACATAGCGCTTTGCATTCAGGCCAAAGAGTAAAATTTTTGTCTCATCAGACCACAGAATCTTTTACCTTATGCTCTCAGTCTTTCACATGCCTTTTTGCAAACTCCAGGCTTGATGTTATGTACCTTTTTCTCAGGAGTGGCTTCCATCTGGCCACTCTCCCATAAAGCCCAGATTGGTGAAGTGCTGTAGAGACTGTTGTCCTTCCGGTAAGGTTCTCCCATCTCAGCCAATGAACTCTGTAGTTCCGTCAGAGTGGTCATTGGGTTCTTGGTCACCTCCCTGACCAAGGTCCTTCTTGCCCGGTTGCTCAGTTTGGTTGGACGGCCAGCTATAGGCAGAGTCTGTGTAGTTCCATATTTTTCAATTTCCCAATGATGGAGACCACGGTGCTCTTGGAAACTTTCAACACTCTAGAAATGGTTGTATACCCTTCCCCAGATATATGCCTCGTCACAATTAAATCTCAGAGATCTATGGACAGTTCCTTGGACTTCATGGTATAGTTTCTGCTCTGGCAAGCACTGTCAACTGTGGGACCTTATACAGACAGGTGTGTTCCTTTCTAAATCATGTCCAAAACATTGAATTGGCCACAGGTGGATTCCAATGAAGTTGTAGTTACATCTCAAGGATTATTAAAGGAAATTGGATGCACCTGGGCTCAAATTGGAGTATCATAGCAAAGGGGTGTGAAAAGTTTTGTAAATGAGATATCTGTATTTCATTTTCAATATATTTGCCACAAGTGTCACTCCAGCTGTTGAAGAAAAAGCACATGACTCAACTTCAAGGAAGAGTAGTCATGCCAAGACTGCTAATGCTTTCCAGAACCCTGCTTGTTTTGCAAGAAGAATCACACACTGGATTCCTGCAGTAACATCAGAGAACAGAAAGACAGAATTGAGTTTATGAAGAAAAGAGGCCTTTACTTTGGATGTCTTACACAGGGGCACCTTGGCAAGGAGTGTAGGAAGCGAATGATGTGTGAAATGTAAACTGAAACACCCAAGCATTCTGCATGTCATCAAAGAAGACAGTGTCACCTCTAAGAAAAGTGAAGGTATCAACACTGAAAACAAGACAGTCTCAAGAGCTCTTGTGTCACTTGAGTATGAAACATGTGGATACACCGGGGCCGGAGATGGAGACGGAGAATGTATTCTCGCCATCGTTCCAGTGAAGATCAAGTCTAAGAGAAGTGAAAAGACTGTGGAGACATACGCCTTCATGCATCCAGTGTGTTCAGCTACGTTTTGTACTGAAGCACTGAGAAGACAGCTGAACGTCAGAGGCAGGAAGACGGAAACCCTTCTCTGAACCGTGGGCCAAGAGAAGCCAATACACAGCTACATCCTGTCTGACCTGGAAGTATGTGGACTTGAAGAGAGAGACTACATTGAGCTGCAAAAGGTCTTCACCCACAGTGACATTCCGGTGAAGAAAGAAAACATACCCCTGCAGAAGGATGTCGAGAGATGGTCCTACCTGAAAGAAGTACGGCTCTCACACATTTAGGCAGAGGTCGGCCTGCTGGTAGGAACCAACGCTCACAAGGCTATGGAACCGTGGCAGGTGAAGGTGACGAACCCTGGGCAGACAAGACCGCCCTTGGCTGGGTAGTGAATGGACCTATGAGATAAGGAGATGCCAAAGGAAGACGGCGAAGCTACACAGCAAACTGTATCTCCATCTCAAACATTGAAGAACTGTTAGTTCAACAGTACAACACAGACTTCTCAGAACGCAGCTGTGAAGACAAACCAGAGATTTCACAAGAAGATCACCAGTTCATGCAATCTGTGACAAAGTCAGCAGAACTTGTCGATGGACACTACACCAGAGGTTTGTCATTGAGAAGTGAGACTACAAAAATGCAGAACAACCGGTGCGTTGCAGAGAAGCGTCTCATCAGTCTTAAGAGAAAGCTGAGTAAGAATCCAGACTTCCATTAGGACTACAATGGCTTCATGAAAGACATCATAGCAAAGGGCTATGCTGTGAAAGTGCCTGAAAAACAGTTGGAAGAGTGTGGTATATTCCTCACCATGGTGTGTACCACCCAAAGAAAAATAAAATCTGTGTAGTCTTCAACAGCACTGCGACTTACCAGGGAACCTTACTGAATGAGCAGCTACTCCAGGGACTACTCCCGACCTCACCAACTAACTCATTGGTGTCCTGACCAGATTCAGAGAAGAGCCTGTGGCTATGATGGCGGACATTGAGTCAATGTTTTACCATGTCAGAGTTCCGGAGGAAGATGCTGATCTACAAAGTTTCCTGTGGTGGCCGGATGGCGTTCTGAGTGAAGCCATAGTGGAGTCCAGAATGGTTGTGCACCTATTCTGCACCACATCACCCCCCAGTTGTGCATTATATGCACTGCAAAGAACAGCTGAAGATGAAAAAGACAAGACACCACCAGATGTGCTTGGCACAGTCTTAAGAAACTTCCACGTTGATGATTGCTTGAAGTCTGTGTCATCAGAAGACCACACCGTTGCTCTGTCAAGGGATCTCCGAACTCTGTATTCCAGTGGAGGATTGTTCTTGACAAAGTGGGTGAGCAACAACAGAGTTGTCCTATCATCAGTCCCAGAAGAAGAAAGAGCCACTGAAGTCCAAGACCTAGACCTGAGCCTCAATGACCTTCCCATGGAGAGAGGTCTTGGTGTCCATTAGTGCTACTGAGAGACCGTTGTAGAGAGAAGCGAGGCTGGGATGAAGAAATCCAATATGGGCAGTCTCAGAAGTGGCAGAAATGGTTGACAGACCTGCAGCAGCTTTTCAGCTTTAATGTAAGCACATGTACCAAGCCTGCAAATTTTGGACCAACGAAGACAGCACAGCTACACCACTTTTCCGAAGCAAGTCAGGACGGTTATGTCACAGCGACATACCTCCTGCTGACGAACAAAGAAGGCAAGAAACACTGTTTCTTCCTGATGGGAAAATCCAGAGTATCACTGCTGAAACAGATCACTATCCCCAGGATAGAGCTGATGGCAGCTGTCTTCGCAGTTAAAGTTGACAAGATGCTGAGGCAAGAACTTCAAGTTCTGCTTTAAGAGTTTATCTTCTGGACGGATAACACTACAGTGCTGAAGTACATAGGTTTCAAGACCTTTGTGGCCAACAGAATCGCTACTATCTGCGAGGCTACAGAACCAACCCAGTGGAAGTATGTCAACACCTCAGTGAACCCAGCGGATCAAGCTTTAAGAGGCTTGAAAGCTGAAAACGAATAATCAAGAGTCAAGATAGTATACATGGACCGAAGTGAATGGCCAGAAAGACCAGATCAAACGAGTCAAGTTCGAGGACGATGTCGAGATTAAGAAATCTGTCACAGTCAACTTTATCAGTGCAGAAGAGAACTCTGACACAGTGAACAAACTCATCAATCACTACTCAAGTTGGCATCAGCTGAAGAAAGCAGTGGTATGGTTTATCCGGCTGAAAGAGATCCCGCTGCACCTGAGTGGTAAAATAAAAGAGTTTCAAGCTACAATCAGTCAGTCTGAGAGTAACCCTGACAAACAGAAGACTCTTCTTGAGCAGCACATGAAGAAATACAAAGCAACACTGGATAAGAAACCGCTTACAGTGGAAGACTTGGCCCAAGCTAAGATTGAGCTAATCCGCTTCAGCCAGAGACAGAAGTATCCAGAGGAAATCAAAGCATTGCAGAAAGTCCAGCACACTAGAGCAACCTATCACTAAGCTCTGCCTGCTACAAGAAGCACAATGAGAGCTCACTGAAAAAAGAAGACAAGTCAACAAATGACAAAAAAAAAATAACTCAACAAGTGACAGAAGAGAAAACCAAGAACACTCAAGTATTAGATCAGTCTTATTTAGAGTTTTATGGCTCTAGTCTTAAGTTAAGTGTGAGTAATTGTTATGGACAATTAGGGTCCGGAAATGTAAGAGCCAGAATGCAGAAAATAGCATTTTGCTATTTTAAGTTATTACAGTATTATTATTTATATATTGTATATATTTGCACATTTGTAAAATAGTAATATTTAGAACATTCCATTATGGACATTTGTATAGGAAAACCCCCTGTTAGAATGCTCCATTAGTTTTGCCTGCCACCACCGTCATATCACGCTGTGTAGGCCCACGGAAGAAAATAACAGAATCGTCTGGATTTTCACGCCTCGTTAACGACTGAAAACTCTGCGATTGGAAGGAGAAAAAGGTACATTGACAATTGTCGTTATGGAAATTAGTATTGAAGGGTTGAAGATTTCTGTGAAGCTCAAGGTTTTCTAGCAACAGGGAATGACAAAACCAATGCTACTATAAGCTACCATTGAGGCCTGCTAGCCACCAGCTAACGCAACAGTGTGCTACATTTGTGTTCAGCATGTTTAGTTTGCAGGAGGTCATTGCTGTCCTGTCAATAGCCAGAAGCAACACCCTCATTTACAATGAGCTGGAATGACCTGACATATTTGCTTCAGTAAGGAAGTTGTATACTGATCTAATGAGTTCAAGTCTCAAAATTGCAAAATTAAGAAAGTATAAAACTTCCGTTTAGCATCCCTGAGGATTGTGAGTGTGTCACTCAGGATTTTATCAGGTCTGGATGACCTTATTGCCGGCAGAGGTCAGCAATCCCAGCAGTTAACACAGAGGCAGATGGCAGCTCTGAAAGATTTAGTAACACATGTCAAGTGAGGCTCCCTTAAGGGATCAGCCCATTTATAGCATCAACTTCCAACTCATCTCCCTACCACACTGAGGTGAACGCAACTGCCGCTTTACTCGTAAAGTAGAGTAGATTTTTCCCTAATAAAACTAGGATCTGTATCAGTCTTTAACGATCTGTAGTGCAGTACAATAAGATGACCGTTTAATTAGATAAAACATCACATGGAAAATAAACCAGAATAGACCAGTCATTAAGAAAATAACTATTTGATATGAATTCCATAAACAATCTGCAGCCATTTTAATGAGCTTGCATAGCCTACTGTAAAGGTGTGAACAGACTGAGGAGAGAAGAGCCCTTCCTGGAGACATGAAGACTGAAATGGATCCCTGGCTGTGAATTTGCTTTGTTTATGACATTGAAGTCCATTGATTGGAAACAACTGACTCCTCACATGCAAACCAAAGCCAGTCAGTACAACGTAGGCAAGAACTGTTGAGCCAAAGGGGACAGCTTATTGATTGGCCTGTAAATGTTAAAGTTGTTTTAATTGATCAGCCTTGGAGCTGGCGGGCTGTGAGTTGGAGGGGACAAAGGGGTCTGGGGCCAGGGAACTTAAGAGCCATTAAGCACAAGTGAGTGCACAATTGTTGATGTGAACAGATTATTGTGGCTGGTCAAGCTTTAAAAGAACACTGATCGCTGTGATTATCTTTTCACCGGGAGCACTCGGAGAGCACTGACACAAGTCCAAAGTTTAAGAGATGTTCAGCAGGATGACATGTAACTGGAGAGCGTTCCTCTCTCCACAGAGGATCAATGTGCCACTGCCTGCCTGGGTGTGTAAGTGGCTTGTTGTGCCGATAGCAGGTCAGCACATCTTAATTTTCCTAATACTTATTAACCCATGGGCTGTGACTCGGAGGCCAATGGCTTTCAAATGTCTAGGAGTAGCCTGTGCTTAACTGGACTGAAAATCAAAATGGGTTGTTAATGTTGGCATTTAAACAAGCCTTTAGGAACTGTTGCCTACACCAAGACTGCTACTGAGGGCCTCGTCCAAAATGGGGTTAAGGAGGAAGATTAACATTTCACCACAATTAAATGCTTAAAAGACATAAGGAGGACTTGATATCTACCATCTATTGGGCCTAGTTTGTGGAGTTGTTTTCCCCCTATACTGCCTCCATCTTTTTTAATCAGATTGTATGGATGGAAAGCACTGTATGTTATTTCTGGAATAAAGACACTTTATGTTTTTACACTGTCAAGTGTATATTTTGTTCATTGATACCATAGCAAATCCTGGTTGAGTGACAGAACATTGAAAAATGCCAAAGTTGGAGAGAGCTTTCAAGTTTAGGGAAAATTGAGTATGGAAGACTGACACTGACTGATTTAGCAAATGTCAAGCAGTTATCTTGAGCAACAAGAGCCTCAATCATAATCTGAGTGACTCACTTTCAAGTAGTTGTTGAAAGAGGGGATATTTTGAAAAAATGAAAATATTTCATCTAGTTTCCTGTTCTCGTCACGTCCATAATTCTGAAGCTTTCTGCACTTATGTTTTCATAATGATGAGATAACCTTGATATTCCCTCTCTGAATCACATGACGAGGAAAAAATACCTGCGTAAACTTTGGATGCTACAAAGAAAAAAGTGCACAACAACATCTCTCAATGTATTTGAGCTGTCACAGAGTTGTCAGAGTACAATGATGTTGACAATTGATTCATGTGCAAATGTCTCTACTCCCCAGATGGCAGTCAGGGTGTATAAAACTCACTTCTCCCTCTGTGAGAATGACAGGATGCAGTGAGTCAAGACAACAAAGCTTTCACAAACAGCTGTCTGCTCTGACAATGATCAGATGTATTTATTGACAATGATTTAGCGGATACACTTTGTGAAAAGCATAGCTGAAGTACTTGGACATACTTGCCAGTTAAAAAAGAGGGAAAATTGTGACAATACACTGTACAGTTTTCTGTGAGTGGATGTTGCCAATCATTCTCTCATGTTAAAGTATAGCCATCTCAGGTAGATTAGATAAAACAAACCCTCCCGAAAGCAGGATGTTTATGGAAGTTTAGTGACAAAATGAAAAAGGTAAGATGTGTAAGTGGTGTCTAGCTATAATATACTATTCTAGGGATTGTATACTATTAAGTCTGTGCCATTTCAGGGGGGAGAAATGTAATCAGATCTAAAGAGCAGGGTTGCTTTCACCAAAAAGGCAACTACAGGTGCAAACCTACTGTCACCTCTGTGCCACACTGGCTCTAGTGTTCTCTGGCTCTGCATCATAAGATACTGAGAGCATGGCCTCAAGAGTGGCTTATGTATTTATGGATAGAAAAGTAGTGGCCTGTGGTTAATGTAATAATCTCTCTGTCTAAAGCCCTTCTAAAAAGGTGAGAGTAATAACACTTGTAACCCTACTTGTGCTCCAGAGACAGGGAACTGCATGGAGCTGCATGCTACTTGGCTGTGGGGGACATGTGTTAATCCCAGTTGTGAGACAGCACTACCCTCCATCTAGAGGCAATGGGCCCTGCGTGCTTCATCATAACACTGCCTTGCCCCACTGCTATCCATTAGATAAGAACCCTGCTCTGTTTGTTCACTGCTATAAGGTATCATCAGTTTGCCGAACCTAGCCAAAGGAGTTCATTTGTATTAGGGGATACACACAGCATGTTCTGCACTCCTGATTTATGGGGTAGATGTATACCAAGGACCACCAGCTGATACGGGTAACAGGTTTTTCTAAGAGCAAATGTTTGACTTGAACTAGATGTAATGTATGGGGTTCAGGGTTGTGAGGCGATATTTAGGATTATGGTTTAGTGTTACATGAGCCTTTGGGAAGATTTGTTGAACAATATCAGGTGATATCAGGGCTAGGCATGTGTCAATCACAATGAATCACAATTCTACAGAACCATCCAAGGTTGCATGACCTACTTAATGTAAAACCTATTAATGTTTTTTGTAGAGAGTGAAAGATGTTCTAGGAGACTGCACTCTCATTCTCTTCACGATGGCTCTTATTTGCTATCTGTTCTCAGCAATGCAGTGCAAATAATTTTTAAAATTATGGGACATGTTCATATTCTGTCCCAGAGTAAGTGATAGTCAAACAATGAAGGCCAAGGAAGGAAAGAGACGTGATTTCATTTCCTTATTCAAATCAACCTAGAGTTGGCTTAACCAGTGATGAGGCTATTTATTCCCTGAATGTAAAATTCATGACTGTAATGAGATATGATGATTACAAAGAATACCACCAATAGAAAACTAACACAAACCTGACATTCTTTGAAAGTAGTGAGTAAATTAATGTTAATGTAAAAGAGTTGGTCCATTGCTAGGATATAGCCTAGCTTTATTTGCATGCAATACTCTGGATTTTGAAGACCTTTGGTTTGAATAACTAATCTCATGTTTTGCACTGAAATACTCACGCAAGAGTATATGCCTATTTCTAGATTTGCCCAATAAATATATTCAAACTCGGAGTCAGCAACCAGCCAATAGCCTCCGCATGCAGTCTCAGACCGACATCGCTGTTCTACTGTAGCATTCTATAGGCCTCTTGTTCCTCTGTATTCTTCAACTTCCACACACTCTAAAAACCGAAGCATCTCCCATTATCCATCCAGCTTTATTATCAGTCCACAACCTGTATATTGTCTCCTGTCACAACTTGACATTATCACCTACAGTGGGGGAAAAAAGTATTTAGTCAGCTACCAATTGTGCAAGTTCTCCCACTTAAAAAGATGAGAGAGGCCTGTAATTTTCATCATAGGTACACATCAACTATGACAGACAAAATGAGGAAAAAAAATCCAGAAAATCACATTGTAGGATTTTTAATGAATTTATTTGCAAATTATGGTGGAAAATAAGTATTTGGTCACCTACAAACAAGCAAGATTTCTGGCTCTCACAGACCTGTAACTTCTTCTTTAAGAGGCTCCTCTGTCCTCCACTCGTTACCTGTATTAATGGCACCTGTTTGAACTTGTTATCAGTATAAAAGACACCTGTCCACAACCTCAAACAGTCACACTCCAAACTCCACTATGGCCAAGACTGAAGAGCTGTCAAAGGACACCAGAAACAAAATTGTAGACCTGCACCAGGCTGGGAAGACTGAATCTGCAATAGGTTAGCAGCTTGGTTTGAAGAAATCAACTGTGGGAGCAATTATTAGGAAATGGAAGACATACAAGACCACTGATAATCTCCCTCGATCTGGGGCTCCACGCAAGATCTCACCCCGTGGGGTCAAAATGATCACAGCAACGGTGAGCAAAAATCCCAGAACCACACGGGGGGACCTAGTGAATGACCTGCAGAGAGCTGGGACCAAAGTAACAAAGCCTACCATCAGTAACACACTACGCCGCCAGGGACTCAAATCCTGCAGTGGCAGACGTGTCCCCCTGCTTAAGCCAGTACATGTCCAGGCCCGTCTGAAGTTTGCTAGAGTGCATTTGGATGATCCAGAAGAGGATTGGGAGAATGTCATATGGTCAGATGAAACCAAAATAGAACTTTTTGGTAAAAACTCAACTCGTCGTGTTTGGAGGACAAAGAATGCTGAGTTGCATCCAAAGAACACCATACCTACTGTGAATCATGGGGGTGGAAACATCATGCTTTGGGGCTGTTTTTCTGCAAAGGGACCAGGACGACTGATCCGTGTAAAGAATGAATAGGGCCATGTATCGTGAGATTTTGAGTGAAAACCTCCTTCCATCAGCAAGGGCATTGAAGATGAAACGTGGCTGGGTCTTTCAGCATGACAATGATCCCAAACACACCGCCCGGGCAACGAAGGAGTGACTTCGTAAGAAGCATTTCAAGGTCCTGGAGTGGCCTAGCCAGTCTCCAGATCTCAACCCCATAGAAAATCTTTGGAGGGAGTTGAAAGTCCGTGTTGCCCAGCGACAGCCCCAAAACATCACTGCTCTAGAGGAGATCTGCATGGAGGAATGGGCCAAAATACCAGCAACAGTGTGTGAAAACCTTGTGAAGACTTACAGAAAACGTTTGACCTGTGTCATTGCCAACAAAGGGTATATAACAAAGTATTGAGAAACTTTTGTTATTGACCAAATACTTATTTTCCACCATAATTTGCAAATAAATTCATTAAAAATCCTACAATGTGATTTTCTGGATTTTTTTCCCTCATTTTGTCTGTCATAGTTGACGTGTACCTATGATGAAAATTACAGGCCTCTCAATTGGTGGCTGACTAAATACTTTTTTTCCCCACTGTATGTTTCATGGCAAACTACCAGCTGTTTCTTGGAACAGAGGCTCTGAACATCTCTAACCCATGTCTATGTGGCTCTAACATACAGAACCAGTCAAAAGTTTGGACACACCTACTCATTCAATGGTTTTTCTTTATTTTTACTATTTTCTACATTGTAGAATAATAGTGAAGACATCAAAGCAATGAAATAACACATATGGAATCATGTGGTAACCAAAAAAGTGTTAAACAAATCAAAATATATTTTAGATTTTAGATTCTTCAAAGTAGCCACCCTTTGCCTTGATGACAGCTTTGCACACTCTTGGCATTCTCTCAACCAGCTTCACCTGGAATGCTTTTGAAGGCCTGGTTCACATAGTCTCCTCTTAACAGTTGATGTTGAGATGTGTCTGTTACTTGAACTCTGTGAAGCATTTATTTGTGCTGCAATTTCTGAGGCTGGTAACTCTAATGAACTTATCCTCTGCAGCAGAGGCAACTCTGGGTCTTCCTTTCCTGTGGTTGTCCTCATGAGAGCCAGTTTCATCATAGCGCTTGATGGTTTTTGCGACTGCATTTGAATAAACTTTAAAAGTTCTTGAAATGTTCTGGATTGACTGACCTTCATGTCTTAAAGTAATGATGGACTGTCATTTCTCTTTGTTTATTTGAGCTGTTCTTGCCATAATACGGACTTGGTCTTTTACCAAATAGGGCTATCTTCTGTATTCCACCCCTACCTTGTCACAATACAACTAACTGGCTCAAACGCATTAAGAAATAAAGAAATTCCAAGAATTAACTTTTAAGAAGGCACACCTGTTAATTTAAATGCATTCCAGGTGACTACCTCATGACTGGTTGAGAGAATGCCAAGAGTGTGCAAAGCTGTCATCAAGGCAAAGGGTGGCTATTTCAAGAATCTCAAATCTCAAATATATTTTCATCTGTTTAACACTTATTTGGTTACTACATGATTCCATGTGTTATTTCATAGTTTTGATGTCTTCACTATTATTCTACAATGTAGAAAATAGTAAAAAGAAAGAAAAACCCTTGAATGAGTAGGTGTGTCCAACATTTTGACTGGTACTGTATGTCTACATAAATACTCCACCCACACAGATGACAAACTGCACACAGATAGTTCATTTTGACTCGCACAAACTGTCTCAATACACAAACAGCCAGACACATACCACCCATAAACAAACATAAATGGCTGAAACTGGAAAAGATACAAAACAATTATATGATATCTGAGCCAATATGTGGAATAGAAAACATCTGTTTTCAACATGCAGAATAGACACCAAAAACATTGCAATATTATATGAACCTAGAGAATGCTCTCAAAGCCCTTTCAATTCTAGGGTGTATTCATTAGTTTCATAATGATACATCAACAGCTAATCATGGCTACCCGGACAATTTGCACTGCCCCCCCCCCACCCCATCCTTTTTACGCTGCTGCTACTCTGTTAATTATTTATGCATAGTCACTTTAACTCTACCCACATGTACATATTACTTCAACTATCTCAACTAGCCGGTGCCCCCGCACATTGACTCTGCACCGGTACCCCCCTGTATATATAGCCTCCCTACTGTTATCTTATTTTACTTCTGCTCTTTTTTTCTCAACACTTTTTTTGTTGTTGTTTTATTTTTACTTTTTTTGTTAAAAATAAATGCACTGTTGGTTAAGGGCTGTAAGTAAGCATTTCACTGTAATGTCTGCACCTGTTGTATTCGGCGCATGTGACAAATACAATTTGATTTGATTTGATTTGATCCGTACCATTTACAACTCTTGTAGTCAGACCTTGTGATCAAACTATGCAAACCACTACTGTGTCATCGTAGACAATAAGAGCATCACCCTTGTAAATACCTCATACCCTTTCACATTGATCTGGTACTGGTAGTCCCTGTATACAGCTCCATTATTGTGTATTTTATTCATCGTGTTACTATTCTTCTTTGTATTATTTATTTGTTTAACTGTGCATCGTTGGGAAGGGCTCGTAAGCACACATTTCATGGTTAAGTCTACAACCGTTGTATTTGGCGCATGTGACAAATAACATTTGATTTGAGAACCACAATGGTGGTAATTCATGCATTAGCACAGAGTGAGCCTACCTGCTTTGTTTTAACTGTTGAACACATGCAGGAGAGCAATTCAGGAAGTTTGTAATAGCCAAATGTAAGAATCAACTGCATTTAATAGATTGCACTTCAGTGACTTTCTTCTACGGCTGTATAGATTGGTAAACAAATTATTCTCAAATTATGCCGGGATGGCTCATTTTCTTATTGACTCCCAGGTGCCGCTATTTTAATCATTACCTAATTGTCCGGCCGCTCTATCGACATTATAGAGGCCCTCCCTCACTGATTCTGCTGACACTGCCAGGGGCCTCCTAGATCTGGTTTAACCTTTCGATGTCCATTGACACTCCATGGGCTGATGATGATTGATCGTGGTGGCCCTTGCCGTTAGATAATACCTAATCAGCGTTCAGAGTAATTTGTGTAAATGATACCTCATTATTGATGGTAGGCAACTTTAGGAGCTTCATGCACACTGAATCTGTGAAGGGATTGGATCAGCAATAAAACTTTGCTGGTTTTTGGTCTACAGATGTAGGATCTTAATTTTGACCTATATTGTCACAGCAAAATAAACCTGCAGCAACAGTTTTTCTCCAGGGGTTTAAAAAAAAAAATGCCACGGGGGCCACATTCGGTCTTCAACAAGGTCCGTAAGCCCGCACTATATTTCCTCGCCGTCAGAATAAGCTAATAATAGTCCTCTCTCCATTGTTTTGGGGATTTTTGATGCTCCCTGACTGTCTAGCTTTCATTTAGGTGATTATTAGAGAGATGGACAGAGTCAAGAAACTGTATGAATGTAGGTCCATTATCATTACTACACAGCTTCGATTTGGTTTTTGTCATTAGAGCCCGACTGATATATCGGTTCACCGATAATATCGTCCGATATTGGCCTTTTACCGCTATATCGGTATCGGCAGATAACTCCACCGATAACCGATATTCAATAAATAGGATGAAAAAAGGGAATCTCATGCTTATCTGAACACTTGCGGCCATTCTCATGATGTGTCATTATTGTCACAATGTATGAAATCAACATTTGAAGCATAGTTATTGGACAATTGCTCTTTTGGATGGCAATTTATGAGAATTCCTTTGTACTTATTTACCCCAATTTCGTGATATCCAATTGGTATTTACTGTCTTGTCCCATCGTTGCAACTCCTGTACGGACTCGGGAGAGAAGAAGGTCGAGAGCCATGCGTCCTCCAAAACACGACCCTGCCAAGCCGCACTGCTTCTTGACACACTGCTCGCTTAACCCGGAAGCCAGCTGCACCAATGAGTCGGAGGAAAAACTGTACAACACGAGTCAGTGTGCATGCGCCCGGCCCACCACAAGGAGTTGCTAGAGCGCGATGGGACAAGGACATCCCGGTCGGCCAAACCCTCCCCTAACCCGGACAACGGTGGGCCAATTGTGCACCACCTCATGGGTCTCCCGGTCGCAGCTGGCAGCGACACAGCCCGTTACATTACAGCCTTATTCTAAAATGGATTAAATAAAAACACATCCTCATCAATCTACACACAATACCCCATAACGACAAAGCGAAAACACGTTTTTAGATTTTTTTGAAATGTATACATTTTTTAAAACAGAAATACCTTATTTACATAAGTATTCAGACACTTTGCTATAAGACTCGAAATTGAGTTCAGGTGCATCCTTCTTTCATTAATCATCCTTGAGATGTTTCTACAACTTGATTGGAGTCCACCTGTGGTAAATTAAATTGATTGGACATGATTTGGAAAGGCACACATGTCTATATAAGGTCCCACAGTTGACAGTGCATGTCAGAGCAAAAACCAAGCCATGATGTCGAAGGAATTGTCCGTAGAGCTCCGAGACAGGATTGTGTCGAGGCACAGATCTGGGGAAGGGTACAAAAAAATTTCTGCAGCATTGAAGGTCCCCAAGAACACAGTGGCCTCCATCATTCTTAAATGGAAGAAGTTTGGAATCACCAAGACTCTTCCTAGAGCTGGCCGCCCGGCCAAACTGAGCAATCGGGGGAGTAGGGAGTTGACCAAGAACCCGATGTTCACTTTGACAGAGCTCCAGAGTTCCTCTGTGGAGATAGGAGAACCTTCCAGATGGACAACCATCTCTGCAGCACTCCACCAATTAGGCCTTTATGGTAGAGTGGCAAGACTGAAGCCACTCCTCAGTAAAAGGCACATGACAGCCCGCTTAGAGTTTGCCAAAAGGCACCTAAAGATTCTCTGGTCTGATGAAACCAAGATTGAACTCTTTGGCCTGAATGCCAAGCATCACGTCTGGAGGAAACCTTGCACCATCCCTACGGTGAAACATGGTGGTGGCAGCATCATGCTGTGGGGATGTTTTTCAGCGGAAGGTACTGGGAGACTAGTCAGGATCGAGAGAAAGATGAACGGAGCAAAGTACAGAGAGATCCTTGATGAAAACCTGCTCCATATCGCTCAGGACCTCAGACTGGTGTGAAGGTTCACCTCCCGACAGGACAACGACCCAAAGCACACAGCCAAGACAACGCAGGAGTGGCTTCGGGACAAGTCTCTGAATGTCCTTGAGTGGCCCAGCCAGAGCCCGGACTTGAACCCGATCGAACATCTCTGGAGAGACCTGAAAATAGCTGTGCAGCATCACTCCCCATCCAACCTGACAGAGCTTGAGAGGATCTGCAGAGAAGAATGGAAGAAATTCCCCAAATACAGGTGTGCCAAGCTCATAGCGTCATACCCAAGAAGACTCGAGGCTGTAATCGCTGCAAAAGGTGCTTCAACAAAGTACTGAGTAAAGGGTCTGAATACTTATGTAAATGTGATATTTCAGTTGTTTTTGCTTGTCATTATGGGGTATTGTGTGTAGATTAATGAGGGAAAAAAACCAACTGAATCAATTTTAGAATCAGGCTGTAACTTAACAAAATGTGGAAAAAGTCAAGGGATCTGAATACTTCCCCGAATGCACTGTATATTGGTATCGTTAAGTTTTGTCCCGGAATTGGTATCGGACCCCAAAAAAACATATCGGTCGGCCTCCATTTTAAAGTATATGTTTTATATAAAAATTATATAAATATTAAACATTATAATATATATATATATTTTTTTTCATCAAACCACCCGCGGGACTGATTGGACCCCCGCGCGGGCCGGAGCCAGCACTGTGGGACGTATGTTTGACATCTCTGGTTTAGTCCATTATGTTGCTTGATCAGTGGTTAGGCTATTAACTGGCCAAAAGTATGCTACATGAAAAGTGCAATGTTTTCAGTGAATTTATGTAAATCACGAAGCTCATCTGCATTTCTTGTGATGCAGGAAAATTCTCAGCAACAAAAGAGTGATCTAATTAAGATCCCACATCTGTACCTCTTGTTTCACCACATTGTTGACGATGTATGGGGAGAAATAGGTGAAGAGAAGTAGTGGCTCTCTCACAATGCAGTCAACATGAAAACAGCAACATGAAATGGCAGCATATTATACAACATGAGGTGAGCTCACCAAGATAATATCAGCAACGTAATATTTTTGTGTGCGCGTGCGTTCGTGCACACACTTACACACACACACACACAAACACAGGAGGTTGGTGGCACCTTAATTGGGGAGAACGGGCTCATGGTAATGACTGGAGCGGAATCAGTGGAATGGTATCAAATACATCAAACACATGGTTTCCAGGTGTTTGATGCCATTCCATTTGCTCCGTTCCGGTCATTATTATGAGCCGTCCTCCCCTCAGCAGCCTCCGGTGACACACACACTTACTTTCTCTAGTCATCCATCACATACTTCATCACATAATTGTTCCTAATCACCACAGGGATTACTTTTGGCCATCTGCATATTCTCCTTAATATTACTTAAATTTGCTCAATTATGCGAGTCTCTTATCTTCATAGAGCTATCTACGATGAACCATTACTTCCCTTTCCTTAAGACTACTTACTTTAGAAAACCATTTTGTCAGCAACTCAGATTGAAGTAAGTGCAGCAGGGTATTAGAATGATAATAGGTGGTGCAAGTGCTCTATTCTATAAAAGTGTGATTATAAAAAAGTAGCTATTCAATACATCGTTTTCTTTCAAATTCAATTTAAACTCTGGCAATAATAAAGGCAATATCAAGAGCTTTTCTCCAAAACGTTTTGATTCATTATGAACATAAACGTATAGCAAATTCCATGGATTAGGATTTACTGATGAGCGCTGACCCAAATTAATCCTGACTAAATCCTCCATACAATAATCTATCAAATTACAGTATCTTCTACTGCAGCATGGGGCTGGTGAGTACAGTTAATGCCAGCTTTCCAAAGTTGCTGTATCCCAGACAGTTAGAGAGGTTGATCATGGAGGATGGATGTGTGCCCCACGGACATGCTCCAACCTGGCTCCTGTAAATAGATCCATGCGCCCTGCCACACTAGGTTCCACCCTGTACATTTCCTGGACTCACACATGATGGCCAGGGCCCTTGATGATGATTGATCATGTTGTTTTCTTCATTACTTTAAACCCAATCAGTGCTTGTTGTAATTTGAGTAATGATAGTTTATTATTAGGGCTTCTTAATTTTACTTCACCAGTGGACCCTTTGGGACGGCAATAAGGGATCAATGATTTTTCTCTCTTTGCATACATACTGCTGGATTAGAATTCCTTTCTCAATTGTGAAGTTCAAATGCACATATCCAGTCTAATACATGCTGAAGACTACTTTACCTTTTAATACAACACTGAGTTGTCCCCTTATCTTGAGTTCATGTGCATGACACATTGCAAAAAACGATGCATTTTATGCATAAAACGGACTAAATGTAATCATCATTTGTATGGCACATGGTGGCTCAACTTACCCATTTACATGACGCTCTTATCCAGAGCGACTTACAGTTAGTGCATACATTATTCTTTTTTATTTTCATACTGGCCCCCCGTGGGAATCGAACCCACAACCCTGGCGTTGCAAACGCCATGCTCTACCAACTGAGCTACCTCCCTGCCGGCCATTCCCTCCCCTACCCTGGGCCAATTGTGCGCCGCCCCATTGGTCTCCCGGTTGCGGCCGGCTACAGCAGAGCCTGGATTCGAACAAGGATCTCTAGTGGCACAGCTAGCACTGCGATGCAGTGCCTTAGACCACTGCGCCACTCGGGAGACCAGGGTATTACTATATTAGCCCACACAGCTACTAGGATGCACTTTCATGCTAGGTTCAGGACCTCATATTGTAGCTTATAGAGACCCCAACTGATGTATAAATCTATCTTTAAATGATCTATTTTGGTTTGGATACAAGCATCATGAAACCTATAACCCAATCAATTCATTTGACTGTGAAAATCTGTTTTTTAGACGTAACTTGCTTACAATTATTTCAATATAGTTTCTTCCTTCACAGACTCCATGAAATGATGGTTCCTAAATATTTGGTCACATGATTATTTTTGTTGATGGTTTTCTGGAAACAAGGGGCTTAACTAACCCTTTGGCTCAACTTATCCCACTCTCCACTACTGATTAAATTATCAGATGTACTTGCTTTAAATAATTCAATCAATTACTGATTAAAATATGATTTTAGAAATATGAATCTGAAAGCTGATTTATTTCTTTAACCTTTTGTAAATCTACATGCAGACGAATGTTGTAGACACACATACAAAGAAAACATGAAAGCAAAGTAATAATAATCAAACATTGAAAACAAGTGAGGAAAACTATAAACAATAATTTGACAGTAACTGTTTATCTGTTGTGTATACAGTATTTATTTCATATACTTCTAATAGCTTCTTTAACTGACTTGAGACAACAATTATACAAACTATTTCTTGAAAAACAAACGCTAACTTTAATTCATAAAGATAAATGCATTGCTGATATGACTTTCAGGACTCATGGGCTATGTGTTTTTAAGTGTGGACTAGAAGTATAATTGATTTTTCAAAATGATATAGACTGGGATCAAGCATTCTGGGATGATAAAAGACCAACGGCTTTAGTAATGGGTACTCTGTAGTTGTTTAACAAAACAATCACAGGAGAGAGCTATTCCAATCTGCTTCTATGTCAACAATCAATCATAGAGGCAAAAATGAGACATTGCAATAAAGCCACTTGCAAAAGCATTAATGAGTCTTTCCACCGAGAAGAGGCTCAGATGCGTGGCGGGGAGAATTCTAAAGAGAGGTCATGCTACAAATGTATGAGTATGATCAGAATCAATAGGACATTTGGAGATAGAATATCACCAGTCCTCCAGGACTCAGCGCCAGATAGAGGTGATTCATCATTACTCTTAAGGTCAGAGCATTGGGGTAGAGACGCCAAATTTCCCCAGCTTAATCGCAGACAAAGCACTAGGTTAAAGATGCTACACATAGGATTTTTTTGAATTTTCACATTGTCATTTCAGAAAATGTACATAATATATCTGCCGCTTATAGTGGAATGATAGTGTTTCACAGTCTTACTTACCCGCCAGTGTTGCGATTGGATGTGATATATGCCTATTGATTTCTCCTGCCAGAGCAGCATCTGTTGTCAAACTGGGAAAGCTGTTCTCACTTTGTGGCTGTGTGTGGAAATCGCTCTGTCATTACCTAGTTGCTAGAATTCTACACTTTTCACTCGATTTCAGTTTATGTGAGATAACAAGCACTGAATAGTGTAGGGAATCATTGTACCATCCAAATCGCTGTAAAATATATTTTCAATAACAAAAAATATATTTTTTACAACTGTTTGAAGCTGGTGAACCAAAACCGAAAGTAACTTTTGTTTTAGGCAAATATCACAGCCAATCACAACACAGGCGGGTAAGTAATACTGTCAAACACTATCATTCGACTTTTAGCGGCAGACATATTATGGAAGTGTTTTGAAATTACAATGCGAAAATTGTGTAGCACCTTTAAGGTCGGGAAAGCTGATTATTCTGTTTATAAATATGTCAGTTCTTCTGTGGAATATATCTAGAGTAAAATAAAGATCCATGTACAATATTCTGTATTACTGGCTGACAAAATACAGTGCATCCTATGATGATCCTTTTCTTAGTAATATTATTACAATCATACCACAACAATGAAAGCTACTGTATAGGATTGTACTGTGAGATCTACATGAAAGAATGTCGTGGAACACATCTAAAGAACTACTGAAGTCTATAACAATTCTTGTTTGTAGCCTTGACAATGCTGATCCTACGAGGCATTAATGCCCTGAATTACAGCAGATGAATGGGCCACTCTGTTGGTCATGACAGTATTTTCACTACCCCATCTAGTCCTTCCCTTTTCATCTTATTCCCTTTGGTGAAGCCCTGGTCCAAATGTTGTCCCCTTTCTTCTGGTCTCAATTTCTGTTCATCAAAAGCAAGGTGAATATATGTCCAAATCCCATGGCCTCAACCACAACAGACTGTGTCATTAGAGCTCAAGATGGGTGGGTTTGGCTGTAAAGACACACAAACACAGATGTCTGTGGGTGAACACACACGCAGGCACGCACACACACACACACTCCTGCACACACACACACACATGCACGCACACATCCGCACACTCTCACAAACACACACACACTGCTGAAGTATTTGATGTTTTACTTGTTTGAAGCCAAAGTCTTGTTATCAGTGCTATATTCCGAGCTCCATTTCCCAGGTTTTTGATAGGAGTCCAGGTCTTTCATGTAAGAGCCACCGTCTATACAGATGCCAATAGTGTTATGAGCAATGACATTGTGACTGATGGTTAACTTCTCAAAATGCCTGCCTTATGTTCAGACATGACAGGTACAACCAACTACCAAGTGACAGACAACCCAGAAATACACACACTAAAATGAAAATAAATACTTTGACATGTGATGGAAATGTTTAGGGGGGTAAATATTACTGCGAATATTGCAAGCAGATTAATATAATACTTTCTGCCATTTTGGTAAGTTTAAACAATAATTATAATTCAACATTACTGAAGAATGTTATGAAATCAGACATTCATATCCTCATAAACAAAGTGGAGAACGTGAATTAGTGGGTTGAATGTCTCGTGGGACAGTGTCACTTGATACATGTGTAAAATCAAAGCATGCTTGCCAATGCTTGTTTGGGTGAATTCATTTGTTAGGGATTTCAACCCCCAGTGCTTGGGTCAATCCCGACAAGTCTCTAGGTCATAATTATCATTTGTAGAGCTATAACCCAGAAAAGCATATAAAAACAAAAAAATAAGATACCAAGAATATAAGAGAAATTAGGGAACTACATTCTCTTACTCAGCTGTGTTTCATCTTAGTCTATAGATGTCTTATGGTGGCTTCATGAAGTCGTGCTGGCCCCCTGCCCCATAGCCCCCACCACCACTAACACCCACTCCTCATGGTTCTGAAGTCAACCAATTACAGGCAGTGAAAGCAGACATTACCAAACTTAGCCATGATGCTGCCATTTCCTGTTTCATATTAACCCAGCATGCCTGGACCACTGGCAGCAGGGGTCTAGGGTGGGGAGGGGAAGGGAGGAGAGGAGGGGGGGTGCAGCAGGACTGGGAGTCATCGGTTTAAAAACGATTAAATTAAGGTGTGTTGTAAAACAGTGTTGTGCAGTTTATGTAGGAGAAACATATAGGCAAGGCTAATCTAAGCTTTTAGTTAGAAGGCTGAAAATCTTTCTCCAGTGTTTATACCATAAAATAATTGGTGTTTAGGCCTATTTCACACTTGGAATCTCAACCATATGTGCTTGCAACAAGTTCCCAGGGAGTGTTCAGAGAAAGAGGGGATAAAAACAAGTTTCATGGATTGGATTTTCTCTTTGACTGTGATCACTTCTCTTGAGGCCCATTTGAGTCCCCGGGCCAAAGGAGAAACATAAAAAACAGTTAGCTACGATTAAGCAGTGACACAGCATGCCCAAATACTGATAGGATGGCAAGTATTTATTTTCTCTATCCAAGTTTTTCGCCCCCTCTACTTGTCTCAAAACTTTGGTTTACAAACTATAGGAAGGAAATAAGAGAGGAAAGAGGCAGGAGAAAAGAAAACACAGGTCTCCTACGCCACTTCCACTGACTGCCTAAGGGATGTTTTTCCTTGTTAATAGCCACCCATCAACCCCTCAGTCTCTCCACCAAGATTTACAAGATAAGTGAAGGGCAAATTACCGATAAAGAATTACATTTTTTCCACATTGTCAGGTGGTATTAGTGAGTGAAAAGTGAGTCTCTTCTCAGCAAACCGGGAACATTCCCAGAACATTTGCGAAGATTCCCTTAAGTTCTAGATAGGGTTTTATCTAACATTAGGGTAATAAAAACTTTAAATGAAATATCCTTGGAATGTTCTCCTAACATTCACTAAAATGTTGTGCACAACATCTGTAACAACCACCACAGAACATTCCCCAAAAGTTCTAATTAGGTTTCTAGATAATGTAATAACAAAGTACCAGTAATGTTTTCCCAGCAAACCAAAATTGGTTCTATGAAAATTCCCACAACATTTGTTAGGTTGCAGCAAATGTTCTCATAACACAAAAACTGTCCAGTCATGCTGATGATTAAACCATTTTTGTATAAAACATCCGCCTGATGTTGTAAGAACATTCCCAGAACACATGTTCTTTAAAAGTTCCTCAAATGTCTTTATTTTGTGAGAACATTGTGGGGATATGACAAGAGATAGGTTCCCAAAACACTAAAACTGTCCATTTGTGCTGACATTCAGATAATGTTTATATTAGGGTGCAAAAAACATTCATTTGATGTTGCAAGAATGTTGACAGAATAGCCTTTCTGAGTTATTTAATGGTTCCCAGAACATTTAATTAGGTTGTGGGAACAGTGTGGGTACATTACAAGAGATAGGTCCTCTGTAGCTCAGCTGGTAGAGCACGGCGCTTGTAACGCCAAGGTAGTGGGTTCGATCCCCGGGACCACCCATCACAAAAATGTATGCACGCATGACTGTAAGTCACTTTGGATAAAAGCGTCTGCTAAATGGCATATTATTATATTATTATAGGTTCCCAAAACACAACATATGCTCAGTTGTGATGACAATCATACAATGTTTAAGTAAGGTTGCATAGGACATTCCCTTAATGTTTTAAGAATGTTGACAGACCACCTGGTCTAAGTTCTTTAAAGGTTCACAGAACATTTAATTAAGTTATGGGAGTTGTCTGGGATGCTGCAAGAATATTATTGTACTAATCACAAAGGTTGCACAGAACATTCCCACAATGTTGCACAATGTTCCACAATTTCCAAATAAATCTGTTTTTATAACGTTGTAAAAACTGATCAGAGTAGTGATGGTAAAAGGACTGTATCTTGCTGTAACTGTTCGTTTGAGTTAGGGCTATCGTGGTGGTGTGTCCATTAAGACACTGAGATGTTGGTTTGCAGTTGAAAAGGGCTGTTGTCCGGTTTATTATTTCAGTTGAATTGTTGAAGATAATGATGACAGATGATAACAAGGTTGAGAACATAAGGATGGGATGGTTAACTAGGAAACATAGGAAACAAAAACATACATGGTAGTGATTTCATATAAACAAAATACAGATAAACAAATACACTCATGAATCTCAATAACATATTAAAATAATATTACAGTGAAGAAACGTAGGTTTAAACGTGAGTAAAGGAAATGCATAAAGAAAACTAATATATCAAACAATAAACGTTCTCAATCAAATGATAATATAAATTAAGAAATAAGAACAAACTTACTTAGTCATAAACACATCCAAAATACACAAAGGAAAGGGTAACAAGAGGAAAAGTGTCTTGTAACAAAACACTTGCAAACTGAAACGTTAAGGTCTGCCACACTGATTAGTGACAGTTGTGGGTATTTAAAGGTGGTGAAGGAGCTGGAGTCTCGCCTCTGCTGGAGGGGGATTGGACAGTGGATGGTGGTTGGTGGTTGGTGATAGGGTGAAGGGACTGTCGGTCAGGATAGGGAATTTCGACCACAGCCGCCCCAAATATGGCAACATACTGTATTTCTCTCCTCTAAGAATTGCCATTTCCATCCTCATCCTCCATGGCTGGTGTAGGTATAGACGGGAAGAAGGTAGGTCAGACATTTTGGGGACATGGGGTTTGGTTTTCCATTCCCTGCTCTTGACTTTCCCTTCCCTGCACTTCAGGCTGGAATGTTGGTGTTGATGCACAGCTTGACGTCCCTTCAGAACCCAGAAATGGCGGCGGATGTCAGCAAACCCAATCAGCACCAGGATGGAGAAGCTTGTCATCATAGTGTCTGATGAGGAGCCCAGTGATTGGGTTCTTTTGATCCAGCACTACTGGGTGCACCGAGTCTGGTTCGATAGTCTCAACTCTCCGGAGCCTGCCGCCAACTCGAATGAGACCTGTAGACTTGTCCAATTCAAGAGAGAGGTTTTGAAGGCAGCTTTTCAAAAGGACTGCTTTAACACCTTCCAGCAAATGGAGGTCTTCTGGGAAGGAATTTCTCTGGGAGTGCTGGAGGAGCAGGATCTCACATTGAGAACAATCAGTAGCTAGAGAACCAGGGTTTTGAGAGGGAGTTAGGTTGATGGACTGGTAGGTGACTTCAATCAGTTCCTTCCAGGTCCTGAAGTGAGTGGCGTCTGGCAGCGGAGGCACAACTTCCTGGGGGGGCTTGGGTGAGTCCACAGAACAGTGGTTTCCTCAACTCTGATAGCTGTTCCTGTGGTGCTACAAACGGAGCCTTTGGCCACTGATCAGGGGGTAAGTGAAGGAACGGTGGGCCATGATTCCACCTGTGCGGAGCAGAAAACTCAGCCAGATTATTTCCTCTGGTGATGTCATCTGCTGGGTTGTTCTGTGTGTCGACATACCTCCAATCCTGAGGTGATGTGTGGTCCAGGATTTCAGTCACACAGACTTTGTATCAACAGGATTCTGAGGGAAACCAAGTCAACACCGTAGTGGAGTCTGACCACAGAACTGTCCTGTCCACAGGTAAGGTGATCTCGGTCTGTACCAGCTTGGCCAGCTGGGCACCTGTAAGGGCTGCACACAGTTCAAGGCGGAGAATTGAGAGAGGATGTTTAGGAGCTACTCTTGAGCAAGCCATGACAAAGGAGACGTGGACTTGTGCATGCTGGGTTTCCATCCTGAGGCATGCCACTGACCAATAAGCCTGCTCTCTGGAAAGTGACTCTGTGAGATGTTCACTTGGGCTATAGCATCTGGGAATCTGGATCTTGACCAAGTCAGGGAGCTCAATTCCCCACTCAGTCCTGCCAAGACTTTGTACACATTTCTCAGGGTAAGGCTCTTGTACTCAACTGGTCGGTGCTTGTAGCCCAATGTATCCAATGGACAGTGCCAACTCAGGCTGAGGGTACCCTCTCATGGTTCTGTTCGGTCATGACTCAAGGTTCAGCGCTTTCAGATCGTGCTTCAGGAGGTAGGTGGTCAACTACAGATGTCCGGTTGCTAGCCCACTGCCGTATTTCGAAGCCCCCTGAAGCTATCAGGTATTGCATTCTGACCAGCAGTTGTTTGGCCTCCTGGATGGTGGGAAGGCTCTGTAGACAGTTATCCACATAGAAGGAGTGCAGCACTGAGTTATGGAAGTCTTCGTTGTTCTCTCAGTTGTCGTGCACATGTTTCTGCAATGCATATATGGCACAACATGGACTGCAGTTTGTGCCAACAGGTAAGACTTGCTACTCATATACATTTGCGGGGTCTTCCTTTCTAATTCCCGCTCAACATGAATCTCAGGAGAGAGTGGTCTTTGGGAAGCAGTCATACCTGGTAAAACATATACTTGATGTCACCACTGATGGCGATGCCGTTCTAGCAGAATTGGAGGAGTACACCGATCAAGGATGACCCAGGGTGGGTCCAGATAGGAGGTGTTCATTCAGGGATTATCCTTGGTACAGGAAGGAGCAATTGAACACCATTCGTTGCTTGCCATTGTGTTCGACGAGATGATGGTCATCTACGTGATCTGTGTTGAGTTTGGTAATATAGCCAGCATTGACCAACTTCATTACCTCTTGGTTGCAGATGGTAGCCAACTCGGTTTGCGCTCTAGTTGCCTCTCTGTACGTCGGAGGAAGGGCAAGACTGCTTCATTGGAGGCATTGAGTTGAGATGCCGTCTTAGTGTGAAGGAGGGTTGTTGAATAGTGGTCAACTCCATTAATTGTCACTCAATTGGTTTGGGAGTCTAGTAAGGACATGGCTTCGATATCTTGCTTGGATCGAGTGAATAACTTCTCATCCCCGAAAGGGAGCACATCAACTTGCCATAGTTTCTCTATGTTGTAGAGTAGGTCAGCTTTGGGAGCAAGGGAGGTTGTGAGCAGGCACTGCTGTGGAGTGGACTGGTCTAGGAGATCAGTATGGCCTTGGAGAGTCCATCCAAGCCTAGTATTTAAGGTTTGCTGGTGCCCCTGGTGGATCTAGGCGAACATGTTCAATTGGAGTGATGATGGGGGTTATCAGCTCCAATGAGGAGGAGAGGTTGAACTCTGGAGAAGGCATGCAAAGGGAGGCCTCTGAGATGATGGTGGTGTCTCTGCAGTTTATCTACTGGGTAGCTTTGTTCTACTAGGGCAAACTTGTTGGAGGTCAATGCACCCTGGATGTTGAATTTCTTGTTGGGGCTTGAGGCTGCAGAGATTTCAAAGTGGACTGTGGCTCCCTCTAGTATCTCTGTCTCTTGTAGGATTGTCTGTAGCACTAGGTTTTCAGCTGACCCATCGAGCCCTAAGCACTTGGTAGCAGCTGACAGTAGCAGTGTGCGTTCTGAGCCATCGTCAAGGATGGCATGTCTCAAGATGGTGATCTTTGTTACTCAGGATGACTTTAACAACCTTCAAGTGTACTTTAGGGGAGTGGCTTTGTGGGTTGACATAGAAGACTCTAGAGTCTGGTTGTCTGTTGTTGACATTATGCAGGATGCCAAGATGCTTGCCAAGGCTCTTGGGGCAGGGTTTATTCAAGTTACACTCTGAAGCCATATGTGGCTTGGCACATTAACATCACCTTTTGTCTTTAATCCACTCAACCTTCTCTTTATGATCCCAGTAGAGACACAGGAGCCTGGGTCCACCAGGGGCCTTACCGGTAGCTGGGGGTGTGGAAGATCGTCTGGTGGGTGAGGATTTGGAGGTAGAATTGGAACCATGCAGGATTGTAGCTGTACTGGATGAGGACTTGGAGAATATCTGGCGGTCTCTCCTCTGTAGCCATGATGGTACTTGGTGGAGCTCACCAACCTGGGCAGTGACTGCCTGACACTCTGCTACATCTTGCAGCCACAAGGAGAAGTCCTTCAGATTGTACTGGACACCTGGCCTGGTTCTGCGGGCATGACGGGCATAACTGGCAACTTGTTCTGCTGATAACATATTGAGGATTTGCTGAACATGGGAGGAGCAGGCCAGCTCAGCAGCTCCCTCGCCGAGCTGGAATGACCGAAGCATCCCCACCAGTGAGTGGATTCTAACAGCAAAGCTACTGAAAGCTCTTGACTCACCCGGGCGGATTCTGGGAAGGTTCAGAATGGTTGCCATCTACCTCAGGACTAGGTGATGGGGTTGGCCATACTTCTGGTCCAGTGCGGCTAGTGCTGAGGAGTATGACTGGGGGTCATTAGCATAAGGCAGGGCATGCGGCGGACAGAGACCAATTGCAGGTGGTCCAGGAGGATATGGTACTTTTACTTCTCTGTTTCTTCCTCTGGCAGTAGGTTTGTGAGGGCTATTCTTAACAATGCAAACTCTTCAGGATCTTCGTGAATGAAGTTGGGGAAGGAAGGTCCCTGTATCTGGGATGAATACCTGGGTCTCTGTGATGCCACTTGAGTGGTGTAAATTGGTACTACTGGGACTGGCCATTGGTCTGACGGTTGGTAGTAGTGAGCAGTAGGCACGTCGAAGACTTGTGAAACTGGTAAAGATGGTTGGGGTCTACCATACTGCTGAAGGGCCTGATAGGGTGCTGCAGAAGCTGGAGGGTAGCACACTGGGGGGTTCACCGGAGGTCTCTCTGTGTTCAGGACATTCTGAGTTTGAGAGGTGGTGACGTTTCGAGGTTGGTGTGCTGGGTAACGAGGCTGACTTGGTGCAGGAGTTGCTTAGGATGGGGTAGGGTAAACCTCTGGGTGCCGGGGTGGAGGAGGCTGGTATAGGTTGGAACAGACTTGAGGCTCTGGGTAGTACTGTGGTTGTTGGTGAAACTGCACAGTAGGTTGAGAGTTCATGAGAGATTGACATGATTGGTTGACGGTAGGTGAGGGCGGTACATCCTGTATAAACACAAACTCACTTCCTTGACAACTTCCTTCACAACAGCTCTGCATTGCTCCGCGAAGCGCAAGAAGTAGGCTATGAATGCCCTGACTTCTGCAGAGGCGGTATCACCGTAAATGCTGCATGGCTAATGCAGACGTCAGATTGACCATGGAGCGCCCAGATGCACAATGCACTTCTTTCTCCAGTTTGTGCACATTCATTGTTTCATAACGTCAGTGTGAATTGTTTGCATTTGATTGTTAGTGTATATCAATTCTCCATAACATATATCACCAGTAGTACAGTGGGGGAAAAAAGTATTTAGTCAGCCACCAATTGTGCAAGTTCTCCCACTTAAAAGATGAGAGAGGCCTGTAATTTTCATCATAGGTACACGTCAACTATGACAGACAAATTAGAAGAAAAAAATCCTGAAAATCACATTGTAGGATTTTTTATGAATTTATTTGCAAATTATGGTGGAAAATAAGTATTTGGTCAATAACAAAAGTTTCTCAATACTTTGTTATATACCCTTTGTTGGCAATGACACAGGTCAAACGTTTTCTCTAAGTCTTCACAAGGTTTTCACACACTGTTGCTGGTATTTTGGCCCATTCCTCCATGCAGATCTCCTCTAGAGCAGTGATGTTTTGGGGCTGTCGCTGGGAACACGGACTTTCAACTCCCTCCAAAGATTTTCTATGGGGTTGAGATCTGGAGACTGGCTAGGCCACTCCAGGACCTTGAAATGCTTCTTACGAAGTCACTCCTTCGTTGCCCGGGCGGTGTGTTTGGGATCATTGTCATGCTGAAAGACCCAGCCACGTTTCATCTTCAATGCCCTTGCTGATGGAAGGAGGTTTTCACTCAAAATCTCACGATACATGGCCCCATTCATTCTTTCCTTTACACGGATCAGTCGTCCTGGTCCCTTTGCAGAAAAAACAGCCCCAAAGCATGATGTTTCCACCCCCATGCTTCACAGTAGGTATGGTGTTCTTTGGATGCAACTCAGCATTCTTTGTCCTCCAAACACGACGAGTTGAGTTTTTACCAAAAAGTTATATTTTGGTTTCATCTGACCATATGACATTCTCCCAATCCTCTTCTGGATCATCCAAATGCACTCTAGCAAACTTCAGACGGGCCTGGACATGTACTGGCTTAAGCAGGGGGACACGTCTGGTACTGCAGGATTTGAGTCCCTGGCGGCGTAGTGTGTTACTGATGGTAGGCTTTGTTACTTTGGTCCCAGCTCTCTGCAGGTCATTCACTAGGTCCCCCCGTGTGGTTCTGGGATTTTTGCTCACCGTTCTTGTGATCATTTTGACCCCACGGGGTGAGATCTTGCGTGGAGCCCCAGATCGAGGGAGATTATCAATGGTCTTGTATGTCTTCCATTTCCTAATAATTGCTCCCACAGTTGATTTCTTCAAACCAAGCTGCGTACCTATTGCAGATTCAGTCTTCCCAGCCTGGTGCAGGTCTACAATTTTGTTTCTGGTGTCCTTTGACAGCTCTTTGGTCTTGGCCATAGTGGAGTTTGGAGTGTGACTGTTTGAGGTTGTGGACAGGTGTCTTTTATACTGATAACAAGTTCAAACAGGTGCCATTAATACAGGTAACGAGTGGAGGACAGAGGAGCCTCAAAGAAGAAGTTACAGGTCTGTGAGAGCCAGAAATCTTGCTTGTTTGTAGGTGACCAAATACTTATTTTCCACCATAATTTGCAAATAAATTCATTAAAAATCCTACAATGTGATTTTCTGGAAAAGAATTTCTCAATTTGTCTGTCATAGTTGACGTGTACCTATGATGAAAATTACAGGCCTCTCTCATCTTTTTAAGTGGGAGAACTTGCACAATTGGTGGCTGACTAAATACTTTTTTCCCCACTGTACATTTACCGTTAATTCCTATCATTTCTAATCTACAATGTTTGTTTGGTAACGGTAATTTCTGTTAATGCATTCAATATATTATTATTCCTTTTACCGTTCTCATTGTCAGAGTGTACACATTGTTTGCAGAGCGCACAACTTATGCAACAGTTGTGAGAAACAAGTTTTGGTTTATTTTATTTAATTTACAAGTTTTGTCAATTCAATTGAGTAATTAACTTTTGTTTGGAGCGCTCCTGTCAATGTTGAGTAAATGAGCACCTGATTACTCTTAGAAGTAAGCCTATAGGCTACCTGGCCTGCGCGCAAATTTAGGCATGTAAATGTGCCCATTTGGGGATCTGATAGTATTTCTGATTGGCTTAATGCACCACCACTAATGGGCTGTGGAGCTTCTCAAAGTAATGTTTTCTTCACCTCAAACAGCAAGCAAATGAAGTCTGTTTTTACATCCATTGAGAATGACAATAGTTCCTCAATGTATTTTTAAAAATCTTTCCAGCTCTCTCCCTTTCAATAACCACTCAACATGAAAGGGAAAAATATCATGCTCTGAACCAGTGAAAACTAAAAAAAATAGGCCTACCTGATTACTTCTTATCAGTGCTTGATTTGGACTGAAATAGGTTCCGGTACTCATTTTGGGTGCTGGTACTGTTTATATTTAGGTCCAGGAGCTCCACAATACTTTTGAGGTAATATTCTATGAGAGGAACAGGAGCTCAAGCAGTAGAACATTTGAGGTGTCGGTACTCAGCCCCGGTGAGTTCCTGCCCAAGTCAAGCACTGCTTCTTATCCCTTGCACAAATAGCCTACAGCTGTGTCTGTCCCGAGCTCACTGGCGGGAAACTCTGAGGGCCCAGAATATTTTATACAATGTTGCAAGTTCGCTAGTGCAAGCTTCAGGCCGGACCCAAGTTAATAGTTGATACAATGTTTCAAGTTCGTTGCAGACAGGCCAATGCGTAGCCAATGTGATGTATAGGATATTTATTTTTATCAGGATTTTTTCTACCTGCAGGCTACAGATTATATATTATTATTATTATTATTATTTTTTTGGGGGGGGGGGGCTTTATGTGAATGCACCAATTTGTAAATTGCTCTGGATAAGAGCGTCTGCTAAATGACGTAAATGTAAATGTAGGCAATTTTTACATAGTTGGCAATGGCAATAGAAGTTACTTTTTAGGTTTGTATCATTTTCATTTAGATTTGGATATAATTTTGATTAACCACATGACAATGATTTTGAGATTTGAAGACGTTATTAAAAATGAAATGAAACTATTCCATGAAAACGTGCATATGAAAACCATAACTGGCGTGCAGATCAGTAGAAATGATAAGATAAATTAGCATTCCACATGAGAAAGGTTGCCGACTCCTCCTGTAGCCTATTACCGGCAACTTCAGGAGAGTAATGGCAGAATCTGCGAAAGCCAGCAGGAGAGGGAGGAGAATGGTTGGGTCAGGTAAGGTTTTTTCTTCTGGTTATCTAGGTCTCTGGCTCCCTCTTGAGTCATTTGTGTCTTATTTCATCAAAAAGTAAGCTTAAAGCATCAGACAAGCTCAATCCATATAGTTGATTTTATTAAACACATAGGGTGTGTCTATATACAGTGCCTTGCAAAAGTATTCATCCTCCTTGGCGTTTTTCCTATTTTGTTGCTGTACTAGCTGCTACCGATCCATGTATCTATGTTCGACTTGTTTTGTCTTTATTGATCACACCTGTTTCCCATTATGTAGTTATGTCTTCCCTATTTAACCCTCTGTCTCACACTGTGTGTTGTGTGTGTTTGTTCATGTTTCGGCTGTCGTTAGTGTGCGGGTTTGTTCCCTCCCTGCGTGGAGGTTGTTGTTCTTTCTTTTACCTTCGAGTAAAGTACACCTTCTGATTAGTTCTGTGTCCTGCGCCTGACTTCGCCTACAGCATTACACTGACGCCTTGACAGTTGCATTACAACCTGTAATTTAAATGGATTTTTATTTGGATTTCATGTAATGGACATACACAAAATAGTCAAAATTGGTGAAGTGAAATGAAAAAAATAACTTGTTTCAAGAAATTCAAAAAAATGTATAACGGAAAAGTGGTGTGAGCATATGTATTCACCCCCTTTGCTATGAAGCCCCTAAATAAGATCTGGTGCAACCAATTGCCTTCAGAAGTCACATAATTAGTTAAATAAAGTCCACCTGTGTGCAATCTAAGGTCACATGATCTGTCACATGATCTCAGTATATATACACCTGTTCTGAAAGGCTCCAGAGTCTGCAACACCACTAAGCAAGGGGCACCAGCAAGCAAGCAGCACCATGAAGACCAAGGAGCTCCCAAACAGGTCAGGGACAAAGTTGTGGAGAAGTACAGATCAGGGTTGGGTTATAAAAAAATATCTGAAACTTTGAACATCCCACGGAGCACCATTCAATCCATTATTAAAAATTGAAAGAATATGGCACCACAACAAACCTGCCAAGAGAGGGCCGCCCACCAAAACTCACGGACCAGGCAAGGAGGGCATTAACCAGAGAGGCAACAAAGAGACCAAAGATAACCCTGAAGGAGCTGCAAAGCTCCACAGCTGAGATTGGAGTAATTGTCCATAGGACCACTTTAAGCCGTACACTCCACAGAGCTGGGCTTTACGGAAGAGTGGCCAGAAAAAAGCCATTGCTTAAAGAAAAAAAGAAGCAAACATGTTTGGTGTTCGCCAAAAGGCCATCAAGGAAAACACTATGTCTGGCGCAAACCCAACACCTCTCATCACCCCGAGAACACCATCCCCACAGTGAAGCATGGTGGTGGCAGCATCATGCTGTGGGGATGTTTTTCATCGGCAATTGAAGGAATGATGGATGGCGCTAAATTCTTGAGGGAAACCTGTTTCAGTCTTCCAGAGATTTGAGACTGGTACGGAGGTTCACCTTCCAGCAGGACAATGACCCTAAGCATAATGCTAAAGCAACACTTGAGTGGTTTAAGGGGAAACATTTAAATGTATTGGAATGGCCTAGTCAAAGCCCAGACTTCAATCAAATTGAGAATCTGTGGTATGACTTAAAGATTGCTGTACTGTAGCGGAACCCATCCAACTTGAAGGAGCTGGAGCAGTTTTGCCTTGAAGAATGGGCAAAAATCCCAGTGGCTAGATGTGCCAAGCTTATAGAGACATACCCCAAGAGACTTGCAGCTGTAATTGCTGCAAAAGGTGGCTCTACAAAGTATTGACTTTGGGGGGGTGAATAGTTATGCACGCTCAAGTTCTTTTTTTTTGGTCTTATTTCTTGTTTGTTTCACAATAAAAAATATTTTGCATCTTCAAAGTGGTAGGCATGTTGTGTAAATCAAATGATACAACCCCCCAAAAAAATCAATTTTAATTCCAGGTTGTAAGGCAACAAAATAGGAAAAATGCCAAGGGGGGTGAATAATTTCGCAAGCCACTGTATGGAAAAAAGTTTCAAATTTTTTTATCCTGTATTTTTCCATATATAGATACGCCCTAACATATAGACACACCCTAAGACCCTAACAGACGACTTACGGTCGACCCTCCTTAAACATTTTTGGGGACAGCCCTAGAACGGAGCAATAGACAGCACCCACATCACCATAAAAGCACCATCCCAAAACGAGTTCAACAATGTGAACAGTAAAGGCTTCCACTCTTAATGTGCAGGTGATAGGTTATGTGATGTGCAAAAAACGCTGCTGAATGTGGTGGCAAGGTGGCCAGGTGGAACGCACGACTCGTTTGTTCTGCAGAACAGCAACAGGAGGAAGCTGTTGAGGATGGATGGCTTATTGGTGAGTGTTGCCTATTCATTTGAAGTACAGTATATTTGCCATTGCTAAAGCAACTTCAATTGTCATAATGGTCCTTTCTTTGTAGCTATGTTTTAATTTAAAAAATGTACTGGTCAAACCACAACTGAGCGAGCCAAATAAAACCTTTTGGTTGTACTCAATCTCTGACACTAGCACCTCTATTTCAGTCTCAAAAAAGTGTTTTTTTGTAGGCTATTTCACGGTACAGATTTGTATATTCCCCACGGGGTTTAAAGGGATGATTTTGACTATATACTGTATCGTTAATTAGCGACATTTTGAAATGCAAATACCCAAGGTCGAGCACCAGCACCAAAGCTGAGAACAATTGGTATTTATCAACGATTATCTCCTACCGGTGTGCGTATGATGCTCGTAGGATTGTTTGATAAATCACACTTTTTCTATGCGTACGAACATTCTAAATTCTGTTCGTAAGTCATATTTTTTTATAATATTTATGCAATATTGATAAATCAGGCCCCAGGTGTTCTGTCAATATTCTTGCAACATCAAAGGAAAGTTTTGTGCACCCTGATACAAACATTATCTGAATATCAGCATAACTGGACAGTTTTAGTGTTGTGGGAACCTCTCTCTTGTCTTATTCCCACAATGTTCCCACAATCTAAAGAAACATTCTGGGAACATTGTGAGATCTTGAGAGATTATTCTAAACTTGAAGATACTGGCACTTAAAGTATTCTCTTAGAAGTATGCTCTAAGAATTCTTAGTTCTTAGAAATTCTTAGTTCTTAGAAATTGAGAGAATGAGCAAGATAGAGAGAGAGAGACATAGAGAGAGAGAGAGAGAGAGAGAGAGAGAGAGAGAGAGAGAGAGAGAGAGAGAGAGAGAGAGAGTAGGAGGAGGAGGTGGAGGAGAGGGTAGAGAGCATTCTTTACTCCACTGTTCTAAAAATGCACTTCCTCCTTGAAAATAGATATTTGATTTACTATTTGGCTGGATTTCAACACACTTTCACCCTCAATTTCCAGCTGAAGGGGATTTAGTTGACACTCCCATTCAAAACTAAACCCAAAGCTGAAGAGATCCCTCAGGAACCTCTCAGTCATTCATTCAGCATTCACATGAGTGCATTAGATGGGCTATCAGCCTACAGTAACGCTTCCTGTTTCTCCAAGACACCTTTTTCTCATCTTCTGTCTAATTCAGTTGTGTTAACAATTTCCATACTAGAGGAAGAGGCATCGTATTACTTCAACTTGAGATTGATGTTCAATTTACTAACATAAATGCTTGTGCGAAGTTACAGACCAGGAAATGTACTTTTACTCCGGTTTTCCAGACACAGATTAAGCGTACTCCTGGACAAAGAAACAACAAAAAAACAATGAAGAATCTGCATTGAAAATGCTTTTTAGTACTAAACTTGATGTATGTCCAGGTAACTGGCCCTTTAAGTTTTAATTACATGTTCTAGTTTCATTTCAAGCATTCAAGCAATTACATTTTACAGTAAGGTTCTTTCAGTTGAAAATGACAGGCCATAAACCATAACACATTACAGTATTAATCAGATAAGTGTTTCAAGACGCAGTGAGAGAGAGAAGTGAGAAAAGGGTCAGTGAGAGTAATTGGAGTTAACAGACGCCTACATTTCCACTGCCTCATTGAAAGCAATACATCAGTACACATAGCTAAGTTAGGTAAGCATTTCACCACTCTCATTAAAGAACCAAAGAAAGTAGTAAAGTATACACATTTTGAAGCTGTTGACATGTCTTTTTGGATGATAGGGTAAGAAAGTAGTTGGATACTAAGCTATTTCAAGTAACTACAGTATTTTGAAGCCTTATTCGAAACCATGAGGAAACTGAAACCATCACTATATTGACATAGAGCATGTTAAATTGTCAAGGTTAAAATATCTTTGAACTATTACTACTCTGAATGTACTGTCCATGTGACGCAAATACAATAGTAGCATATATGCTTTGTACTGTACGTACAAGGAGCACAGACAGATGATTGCCATTACAAGTACACATGCTACACTTAAGCTTAAGTTAAAGGGGAAAGGGAGAAAAAAAGAAACAGGATAGTCTTTTTTTATACATGTAAAGCATACATTATGTCCGATCGTGCAAGCACGATGCCACCGTTGAACAGCCAGTCAATGGAGAGGGCAGGGAGAGGCAATGGAGCGAGGTAATGTGTAATCTTACTACTCAATGGGCTGTGCCCAGCAACGGGCCTCTGAATGCTGGAAGTGTCAGGGAGATAAATAGCGGAGTGTCCCCGTCGAAAAACATGATTAATACCCCGCCTGGTGACGCTGCTGAAGATGAAGTGGGAGCAGCTGGCTCAGGCAGCGCAGGCACGCAGGGAGAGGTGGGAGGGGGGACGGGAGCGAGCGCAACGGAGCAGGGAGGGCAAAGAGTAGGACACACTGGCAGCCGGGGGAGAGAGGCGAGGCAAGGGCAAGCCAGGCCACCGTAGGCAGAGGGACCCCTACCTTCCGTACCTCCCCTCTTCTCACCACATACACACACTCACCATGGCTCACTGTTTAAATACTCTTCATGCACACAGCCCACACATACATGGCGAACACTGCATCATTTATTCCAACTTTTAAAATATATTAGGGTTAAATGTCATAGCGCTTGAATTTTATTACATTGCAGTGCAGCAATTTTCTGTAGTTGATAATTTGAGGTTTTCACCTTTGGATGTGATTCTGTTTCTTTCTACAAGGCAATGTCATAGAAGAAACTCTTGGATGAAAGTAGAACCATTAGCAATACAATTAGGGGACAGTGACAACATGGAATAAACATGTATTCTATTTAAGTAACTGCTAATGCCCAATATACAATGATTATACTTTAAAGATTTAGCATGAGAAAGAAGTGGTGGGACATGAACACGTAGAGTTATTGGGTCTGTTCTGTTGTGTAAGTAAACATGTCGAGGGGTGGGCTACTTTTCATGGTTCAGAGGCCCCAACCCTCCCCTCAGACAATTAACTTTTCCAGTGTAATGAGATGATTGATAAGCTGGAAGTGTGTGCTTTAAGGAGATATTAATCATTCCCTCTGGTAATTTTAATCATGCGTTCCATCATTCCCAGATGCTGAGGATCACCTTCCTGGCAAACAAAGGGCGGCCACGCCACTCGCATAGTCATTTTGTTCTAGTTTAACTATATTTTATGCCGGTTTGTTCCTCCCATCTGTTCCAACGAAGCCTCCACAGCCCACATTGCACATTGACAAGCTGGGGAAGCAGCGTGTGGGAGTGTGCTTGTGTGAGTGTGTGTGTAAACTTTAGAAAAACAGGCATATTTGAAATGGTAAATGTAGTCCTCTAGGTTCGTGACTCTCTGGTAGACTGCCATCAGCCACCTTCACACACACAAACACACACGCACAAACACGCGCGCGCGCGCACACACAATTATACGCCGATGATGCCACATGGTGTGGGCAATATGTCAGAGCAAAGCACAATTTGGCATTTGAACCAGTCACTATTATTAGAAGTATGAAGAAGAAGTCCTGCAGGGAAGATATGTTGTGGATGAGAAACAACTTCAAAATAGTCTCCCTCCCTTGACTCCCTTGAAAGTCAAAGACAGACAAATATATTCCCAAAACACTGATTAGTTCATGTTCAGTGCCTCCATTGTACTGTACCTCTATCTTCCTCTTCTGTGTTCTCACCAAGGCAATGCAAGATTCTGAGTTGTATCCCAGAATCAAAGGGATTTCTCCTATGACTTATTTTCAACGAACATATTGTCACAGCCGAGGTGTGGGGAGATTTGCTGTGGCCCAGAGGTATCTGCAAACACTAAAAGAAAACAGAAACAACAAATCAGATATACAAAGACAACAATAAACCCCAACTTTCAAATGGGAAAACACACTATTACAAATGCTCAGGATAAAACACTTTTGCAAAATGTGAAATATCATGCATACACTTGCAAGATACTGATATTGTGAAGGACATATATAGAAGGAGACAGGTATAAATTAAAATGTAATTCATGAAACAGAAAACAATGATTAGTCAAATGAGATTAACTAAAACCCTGTCACCTTGAGAGAAATCCCAAATGCAGCATGATGTTGAATCCCAAAGAATTTAAAGTAAAATTAATCATGCATGGGCCCAAGTTTCTATGGATATAAAACATATATAAGAGTATAATCTTGAGGTGAGTGAAAATGTCTGCCTGTGCTAAAACCTGGGACACCTCCAAACTTTAGTTTGACAAGTGTCCTAAATACACTTAATCATGTACAACATTAATTAAATCCTGTTGACAGATATTCCATCATCAAACTGAACGTTTTTGAAAGTTATTCAAAGCGGCTTGTCTGAATGTGAACAGATTAGAATAGCTTGCATGCAGTCAGAGGCCCATGGCGAGCTGATAGGTTCCTCCCTGGAGGAGTTGATAGGACACATCCCCAAATGCACTGAGCTGCAATGCTTCTAACAACCACTAATTGCAACCAATATAAAAAGCAATTTAATTTTACATTGGGTCCGGCCTCATCTGTTATCGGTGGCACACTTGTGCAGAGTACATAAAGGTAATAGAGGCTTTCAGGGGCTATTCCCCACTTATTATCTAATAATGATGAATGAACATGCCTGCAAGTGACAGCTGTTTGGATGCTTTGTTTGCAGTCAGGCATCTATTTGTAACTTCCCCTGAAATCAAGTATGTTTGACTTTGAGGAGATGTACCCAAAACAACTTTACCACATTATGGGTTTCAAATATGTTGGAGTTAAGATAAAACAAACACTTCAATAGTAGATGGACATATCCATGACCAAAATGCAAGGTGAACTAAAACCAAAATCCCCATTTGTTTAAAGAGGTCAGTGTTGGATGACACACTGTAGCTGTCACCATTTTTGTTGTACACGGAGAAACAATAACCTTTTCACATTTATCTTCACTAAGAGCTTGTTAATAAAAAGATCCTAATCTAAAGGTCTTGACAGGCCCCTCTGTACATGTTTATCTTATGACATTCCAGGTGGTCTCTGCCTCAAGAGAAGCTTGAAAGCACCTCCACTATAGCCTACGCCATGCTTCAACCCACCGAAAATGTTGAGGAAAAGATAAACAGAATTTCATTCTGGTTTTCTAAAACACATGAATCTTTGTCATGTAGCGTTACATGTTGTCAGGCAACCACATGCTACTGATAGGGGGAGCTTGTCCCTGTATGATAATCAATATCAGTGATGTATAGGAGGTCAAGCAGAACGTAATGAAGAGCTCAAGTCAGGTCACATCCCTTTAGACATACCCCTAGGTGTTACCCTAGCAGGTGTGCAGGCAGAGAGCCACCCACTATAAAGCTTTTTACTCTGACTCTATGGTATTTTCTAAAAACCCAGTCATCCCTTCACCATGACTGTAAGTACAGTATACCTCAGTGAAAATATATACTTTATAGCTCACCGTCATTTTCTAAGAGACATTTTATTAACGCCAATTTCTGTGGTGTTGACAGACTGTCATGATGGAGACCAGGCAGTGAATTATCCGGTTTAGTTATGTTTAATAACTCTTAAATCAGACAATCAACATGCAGTCCACCGAGCTACTATCTGCTAGTCCTCATTGCTAGGTTAGTCATATCCGGTTATGATTATGACATGCATAACCAATCATTTACAGAGATATCTATTAGACATCACTACATCTCCCCTTTTCTGAGAGAAATCAAAACTATAACATCCTCCCTACCTAATATAAATATTCACCCTGTGGACCGTTTCAATACAAACTATTTATAATCCAATAACATATATATTTTTTGTAACATAGTAACATAAGTTGTGTTTTTCTTTAACATTGACAATACACATAACTGTGTCAACTAGGACATCGGAGTAGACAGCCTTTTGTCCACAGCAACATAAGGATTATTCTGCCCTGAAACAGTTGCTGTTCCTATACCTCTTTCTTTCTTTCTTTCTTTTTTTCTCATGCGTCTCTGAACCTCAGTGGTAGTTTTACCTCTCGACCTCTGGAGGTCATTCTCACCAGTTGTGATGAGGCTGGCTAAGGTGGTGGACTGAGTGAGGGTATGGGAGTTGGCTGGCTCACAAGCGGGGCCTGTGTGCTGTCCTCACTGGTAGACTGGGTGACTCTTTCGTTGTTCTGCTGCGGTCTCTCTGGAGTATGGGACTCTGGAAAAGCCTGAAGGTGTCGCCTGTTTCTCCGAGCGATAGCGTCGTGTTCAGTTTCCACAACGTAGGATCTCGGCTCTGGAGATTTGCTGATGACAACTGCTGGGGTTTTCCATCCTTTCTCTCCGTCCAGCTTGACCCTTACCCTCTGTCCAAGGTGTAATTCCGGTAGGGGGTGCACTGATTGCCTCCTGTTATAGAAGAACTGGTAAGCTTGTTTGGCTTTCTGGTCCTTCTGTTTAACACTGTTGTGGCTGATGCGTTTTGGTTGGAGTTTCCCATCAAGCACGGGGACCGTCGTCCGGATCTGATGTACAGTCATGAGTTGTGCTGGGCTTGCTCCTGTTGCGATGATGGGCTTGGCTCGGTAGCACATCAGAGCCATGTGTGGGTCTGGTTGTTTAAGAATTCACTTAACTGTCTGTACGGCTCTCTCCGCAGCTACATTTGCCTACGCGTAATGGGGACTGGAGGTGGTATGAGCGAAACCATACTTTTTTCTGTGCAGACAAACTGAGTAGCGTTGTCGCTAAGGAGCTCGGTAGTATCCCCAATCTTACAAACATACCTTTGAGGCAGGTGATGACCTGCTGGCTAGTGGCAGTGGGCAGGTGAGCTATTTCTATGTCCCTAGAATACTAGTCCACCACTATGAGGTATTTCTTGCCCTCTAGCTCACACAGGTCGGCTGCGATCTTCTGCCACGGACCCCTAGGTAAAAGTGTCATTACAAGTGGTTCTCTCTTTTGAGTTGGTTTGTTCTCTGTACAGAACCTGCATGACATCACTTTTCTCACGATGTGGGTGCTGATGCCCGGCCACCACACCGACATCTTGGCTCTTTCTCTGCACTTTGTCAGCCCCATGTGACCTTTGTGTATCTGCTGTAGAACTTCTTCTCTCTGTGAAGCTGGGATGACAATCATGTCTTGATATAGCACAAGTCCATCCAGCTCCGATAGATGCACTCTCGCTGTGTGGTATCCCTGTAGCTAGTAGGGTAGCTGTGCCATTCTCTGAGGTCAGCCTTTTCGGATTTAGCCCATTACCTTTTGAAGGTCTGCATCGTTACGTGTCGCCTCTCTGATGTCATCCAGTCTGTGTGCAGACACTGGTCTGCTCTCCCCCACAGCTTCCACATATGCTTTGACTTCTTCTTCTGTGTCTGACATGTTTTCTTTCAGTGGGTTTCTTGACAGTCTGTCAGCCAACACTAACTGCTTCCCAGGAACGTGCACTGCTTTCACATTGAAATACATGAGGCGCATGAGCAGTCGCTGACACCGGAGTGGTGCTTTGTCCAGGTAGTATGTGTTGATCAATGGAACAAGTGGCTTATGGTCTGTCTGTAAAACAAAGCTGCCCATGCTCTGCAGGTAGTGGGCAAATCGTTCACATGCCCATACACCTGCCAGGCGCTCTTTTTTGATTTGCGCGTACCTTCTCTCAGTCTCTGTTAGTGTGCGTGAACAAAATGCAACAGGACGGAGCTCGCCACCCTCTTGTTCCTGTAGGAGTGTAGCTCTGAGGCCATAGCTTCTTGCATCTGCACTGACCACAGTTGGTTTGCCGGCGTCGTAGTATGCCAATACCTGTGTTGACACTAACATAGCTTTGACCTTGTGGAAGGCCTGCTCCTGTGGGTCTCCCCACATCCACTCTGTCTCTTTTTTCAACAGCTCAGTGATGGGGTATAGCACTGATGACAGGCCCGGCAAGAATTTGCCCAAGTAGTTCACCAGTCCCAGAATTTGGCCAAGCTCAGTGATGTTTGTTGGACTGGGCATCTCGGAGACGGCTTTCACTTTGCTGTCATCCGGCTTTATCCCATCCGTTCCAATCACATGACTGAAGTACTGGATCTCTGACTTCCCAAAGTGGCACTTGTCTTTGTTCAGCTTTAGTCCTGACTCTTTGATGGTCTGTAGCACTTTGCTCAGATTCCTGTCGTGTTCTAACTGGTTTACGGTGCAAACAAGGATGTCATCCATCACGACGACTGTGCCCTCGTGTCCTGTCAGGAACTTGCTCATCTCCCTCTGAAAGATCTCTGCTGCACTGCTTATTCCAAAAGGAAGGCACTTGAAGCAGAATCAGTCAGTTTTCTGCAGCTGGGTTCAAGCGGTATCTGCCAAAAACCGCTAGACGCATCGAGTGTGGAGAAGACTCTCGCCCCGGATAGCTTTGGTGCTATGTCCTCCAAGGTGGGTAAGATAAACCTCTCCCATTTCACTGCTTCGTTGAGTCGTTTTAAGTCTACCCTTGTTCTCACTTTGCCATTTATCTTTATCACCAGCACCATGGGAGCACACCAGTCTGTAGGCTCGGTTACTCCCTCGATGATGCCATTTCTTTCCATTCGGTCCAGTTCTTCCTCCACTTTTGGAAGGAGTGGAAAAGGAATTCTGCGTGGCGAAGTCAGAGAATATGGGACTGCATCGGGCCTAAGCTCAATCTTAACCGGTTCACAGTTCAGTAGCCCTATCTCTCCAAACACATCTGTGCTGATCTCGTCTGCTCTGAGGACCAAACCCATCTTGCATGCAATGGTTCTGCTAAGTAGGTTATTAGCATATGGTCCTCAAATCACAAAGATCCAGAATTTGTACTTTTCTCCTTTTCTTTGACTCGTGGCTAGGAATTTTCCAATACAATCAATCCTGCCATCTTGGCTGCGAACATCAGTTTCAATGTTAACCAGCAGGGGGTGCTGTGGCAAGCTCTGGTAAGTGCTCTGAGACATCAGTGTCAATCTTGAACTTTACACGTGTGCCATTCACTTGGAGCTCAACATGCCACTGATCTTCAGAATCAGACTTAGTAACTGATCCTAAAAATAATGCCCCTTGCATTTCCTCGTGATCCTCAGCTGTAACTTCTTTGACCATTTTTGTTTTGCATGCAATCTCAAAATGGCCCATTTTGTTACACTGCTGGACAATTTTCACTGTCATCATGGCTGTGGTTACAACGTGAGCAACTTCCCTGTTTCTTTGTATAAACTGTTTGTTCTGGCCGCCTGCAGTCTGCTTAGAATGTTTGAGGTAACGACTAGGTGAAAAATCTGTCGATGTGCCCTTGAGCAAGGCACTTAACCCTAATTGCTCATGTAAGTCGCTCTGGATAAGAGCGTCTGCTAAATGATTAAAATGTAAATGTAATGTAACGCTGTGGTTTGCTTCTCACCTCATCAACGTTGTTCTCAGCTCCCGCGCATGTCCACGTGCTGCTTCTTTATCTGCTCTGACTGGCGTGCCATTTGTATCGCCTTCTCCAGTGTCAAGTCTGGCTTGAGCTGTAGCTTTTGTGAAACATCACTGTCCATAATGCCAATCACAATTCTGTCCCTTATCTGTTCGTCCTTTGTAGTTCCAAACTCGCGGTGTTCAGCTAGCTCATACAGATTCCTCACAAAAGATTCCACTGTCTCTCCCCCTTTTTTGAATCCGTTTATGGAAACATGCTCGTTCGTGAATCACGTTGCTCCGTGGCACAAAATGTTAATTCAGTTTTTCAATCACCACATCATAGTCGAACTCATCATTAAAGTTATCAAAGGAGAATGCATTGTAGACAATCTCTGCATCTTTCCCCATTGCATAAAGTAGTGAATTCACCTGCACCACACCGGTCTCCAGATCGGCCATGCCGACGGCTGCGAGAAATTCAATGGCTCTGGTGGGTTGAATTTCAACATTTTCCTCACTAATCTTCAGCGTGTGAGTTCTTTAATTCTGACACCAAGTCATGATGGAGACCAGGCAGTGAATTTCCGGTTTAGTTATGTTTAATAACTCTTAAATCAGACAATCAACATGCAGTCCACCGAGCTACTATCTGCTAGTCCTCATTGCTAGGTTAGTCATATCTGGTTATGACGATGACACGCATAACCATCAATTACGGAGATATCTATCAGACATCACTACACAGACGAAGGACCTTAAAACAACCGTCTCGTGAAGGGTGGCTTGAAGGAAAACAACGACTACTCCATAGCCCTCGTTACCTCCACCTTGCTTTATCCTGGCACACTTGCTCCATTGCACGGCTAAAAGACAATTAATCCTAATAATCAGGGCTGTCGGCATCATTGCTCATTCTGACAGGCCCCTTTTTCCATAGGGGCACAGAGGGAGGGCTTGATCCCATGATCTCTGCTGCACAGATGAACCTCTTACAGATGTTGAGAACGCAGCCTGGTTAATCGCTTGGCCATTTCAAAGCCTTCTCAGAAAATGGGAGATGGGAGAATGAATGAAGGAGCTTCCATGTCATGTCTGTCCGTGATTAGTGTTCTGTTGTGATTAAACATGATTGAGACTTTTCTTTCCTTTGATATGTAATACATTAACACTTTCACAATGTTCTATAGAAGTATACTGTGCTGTTTCTATTGAGCTAGTATTCTAGCAACCAGCCAGAGAGGGGACGATTGCATTGGCATTTATTTTCTACGCCCAAATGTGGACATTTCTGGTCCTTCCTGTGGGCTCCCAGGGCGTAGTGACAGACAACATTCCACGAAAACCAAATGGTTATGGTACAGTCACAGTGTTTGACATATCAGCATGGGAACCTAATCCTCTCAAATTTGAGTCCAAATGTTCAGGCAAATGTTCCAAGCCCAGTCTGTGTGTGTGTGTGTGTGTGTGTGTCAGCTGAGGGACTGGTAAGACCATAGAAGACAGGAGGCCCAGGCAAACAAGCAGATGCTATGGGGCTGCTTGGAAGAAGAAAAATCATAGTGCAGCAATTATGGGAGTTGAGAATTGAGTAAAGCAGAGCACAGTATGTTCTCCCAGCATCTCAGCAGCATTCACAGCATCCCACACTACAAGATCATTAGGCCATGGGACACATTCACTCTGATTTTAGTTTGAGGAATTAATGCAACAGCACCTGTCCTCCCAGAGACATCCATTCTGGCACATGCTACGTATGCAACTAGCCAGCCTCGATGCGGTTATGCATTAGGTTATGCATTATCTTCTTTAAAAGGATCAAATGTGGCCACACCTGTTCAGTTTTAAGCAACACCTCTCTTTTTTCCTGAGTGCTATGTGAGGGGCAGGCATATTAATCACACTCACAGCCACTAATGCTAACAATCAGTCAATGCAGTTGGCCAGGCTCTCCATCTCTAGTGACAGGAGGTTTGTCCTGAGGCCTGCTGATTCGTCCTGCTACTCTGCCTGTAGGACAAAACACACACAACAGAACGACCTCACTCTCTTTGTTTAGCAATGCCACTCAATCTTATGGAGCTTTTTGGTTTTTTAGAAAATGTGAAAATATTGAATCATGTAATCTACTACATTTATTTGTTTATTTGGATCCACATTAGCTTTTGCAGAATCAGTAGCTACTCTTCCTGGGGTCCACAAGAAACACAAAACATGACAAGTAACAAAACACTGATACACTAATAGACAAGGACAGACACACACATTTAAAATACAACGATATACAAACAATACACACAAAAAATTATACAAACACAACAACAACAATTATGTGTGTGCGTGTGTGTCCCCTCACAGTCCCCGCCGTTCCATGCGATGTTGTTTAATCCGTTTTCTAAAGGTAATTTTGCTGTTTGCTTGAGTAATTGGAGATGGAAGGGAGTTCCATGCGATCATGGTTCTGTATAATACTGCGCGTTGCCGTGAATTTGTTTTGGACCCTGGTGGCATACAGTTGAAGTCGGAAGTTTACATACACCTTAGCCAAATACATTTGAACTCAGTTTCAGTTTTTCACAATTCCTGACATTTAATCCTAGTAAAACTTCCCTGTCTTAGGTCAGTTAGGATCACCACTTTATTTTAAGAATGTGAAATGTCAGAATAATAGTAGAGAGAATGATTTATTTCTGCTTTTATTTCTTTCATCACATTCTCAGGGGGTCAGAACTTTACATACACTCAATTAGTACTTGGTAGCATTGCCTTAAAATGTTTTAACTTGGGTCAAACGTTTCGGGTAGCCTTCCACAAGCTTCCAACAATAAGTTGGGTGAATTTTGGCCCATTCCTCCTGACAGAGCTGGTGTAACTGAGTCAGGTTTGTAGGGCTCCTTGCTCGCACATGCATTTTTAAGTTCTGCCCACAAATGTTCTATAGGATTGAGGTCAGGGCTTTGTGATGGCCACTCCAATACCTTGACTTTGTTGTCCTTAAGCCATTTTGCCACAACTTTGGAAGTATGCTTGGGGTCATTGTCCATTTGGAAGACCCATTTGCGACCAAGCTTTAACTTCCTGACTGATGTCTTGAGATGTTGCTTCAATATATCCACATAATTTTCCTTCCTCATGATGCCATCTATTTTGTGAAGTGCACCAGTCCCTCCTGCAGCAAAGCACCCCTACAGCATGACGCTGCCCCCCCTGAGCTTCACGGTTGGGATGGTGTTCTTCGGTTTACAAGCATCCCACTTTTTCCTCCAAACATAACGATGGTCATTATGGCTAACCTGTTTTATTTTTGTTTGATTACATTTTTACATTTGAGTCATTTAGCAGGCGCTCTTATCCAGAGCGACTTACAGGAGCAATTAGGGTTAAGTGCCTTGCTCAAGGGCACAGACATATTTTCACCTAGTCGGCTCGGGGATTAGACCCAGCGACCTTTCGGTTACTGGCACAACGCACTTATCCACTAAGCTACCTGCCGCATCTGACCAGAGGACATTTCTCCAAAAAGTACAACCTTTGTCCCCATGTGCAGTTACAAACCGTAATCTGGCATTTTAATGGCAGTTTTGGAGCAGTGGCTTCTTCCTTGCTGAGCGGCCTTTCAGGTTATGAGCGGTATGAAGTCTGCGTGTTCCCATGGTGTTTATACTTGCGTTCTATTGTTTGTACAGATGAACGTGGTACCTTCAGGCATTTGAAAATTGCTCCCAAGGATGAACCAGACTTGTGGAGGTCTACAGTTTTTTTTTCTGTGGTCTTGGCTGATTTCTTTTGATTTTCCCATGATGTCAAGCAAAGAGGCACTGAGTTTGAAGGTAGGCCTTGAAATACATCCACCGGTACACCTCCAATTGACTCAAATGATGTCAATTAGCCTATCAGAAGCTTCTAAAGCCATGACATCATTTTCTGGAATTTTCCAAGCTGTTTAAAGGCACAGTCAACTTAGTGTATGTAAACTTCTGACCCACTGGAATTGTGATACAGTGAATTATAAGTGAAATAATCTGTCTGTTAACAATTGTTAGAACAATTACTTGTCTCATGCACAAAGTAGATGTCCTAAACGACTTGCCAAAACTATAGTTTGTTAACAAGAAATGTGTGGAGTGGTTGAAAAACGAGTTTTAATGACTCCAACCTAAGTGTATGTAAACTTCCGACTTCAACTGTATTTTGTGGGCTATGTATGGGTGTCTGAGCTGAATGTTATTTGATTATGCAGATAATCTGGCATTTTCCTCACAGTAATATTTCTCATAAGAACTAGAAGAGATGCAGTTAATCTCTCATCAACCCTCAACCAGGAAAGACTGGCATGCATGTTGTTGATACTAGTTCTGTTTGTGCAGTTAAGGGCAAGGCATGCTGCACTGTTTTGAGCCAGCTGTAGCTTTGCTAGATCTTTTATATCTGGTACCTTTTGTTAAAAACAGACAGCTTTACTCTACATGCGGCAATTGAGATAACTACACTGAACAAAATAAAAAATGCAACCTTCAACAACTTCAAAGATTTTACTGAGTTACAGTTAAACTAACGAAATCAATCAATTGAAATGAATTCCTTAGGCCCCAATCTATGGACTTCACATGACTGGGAATACAGATATGCATCTGTTGGTCACAGATACCTTTAAAAAAAGGTAGGGGTGTGGATCAGAAGACAAGTCAGTATCTGGTGTGACCACCATTTGCCTCATGCAGCACGGCACATCTCCTTCACATAGAGTTGATCAGGCTGTTGATTGTGGCCTGTGGAATGTTGTCCCACTCCTCTTCAATGGCTGTGTGAAGTTACTGGATATTGGCGGGAACTGGAACACACCATCGTACACGTCGATTCCAGAGCATCCCAAACATGCTCAATGGGTGACATGTCTGGTGAGTATGAAGGCCATGGAAAAACTGGGACATTTTCAGCTTCCAGGAATTGTGTACAGATCCTTGTGATATGGGGCTGTGCATTATCATGCTGAAACATGAGGTGATGGCGGCGGATGTATGGCACAACAATGGGCCTCAGCATCTCGTCACGGTATTTTAACATTTAACATTTAAGTAATTTAGCAGACGCTCTTACTCAGAGCAACTTACAAATTGGTGCATTCAACTTAGGATAGCCAGTGGGACAACCACCCTTTTTTTATGGGGGGGTGGGGGAGGGGTTGGGGGGGTTAGAAGGATTACTGTTATACTATTCCAGGTATTCCTTAAGGAGGTAGGGTTTCAAGTGTCTCCGGAAGGTGTGCAGTGACTCCGCTGTCCTGGCGTCGTGGGGGAGCTTGTTCCACCATTGGGGTGCCAGAGCAGTGAATAGCTTTGACTGGGCTGAGCGGGAACTGTGCTTCCATAGAGGTAGGGGGGCTAGCAGGCCAGAGGTGGATGAACGTAGTGCCCTCATTTGGGTGTAGGATCAGAGCCTGAAGGTAAGGAGGTGCCGTTCCCCTCACAGCTCCGTAGGCAAGCACCATGGTTTTGTAGTAGATGCGAGCTTCAACTGGAAGCCAGTGGAGTATGCAAAGGAGCGGGGTGACATGAGAGAACTTGGGAAGGTTGAACACCAGACGGGCTGCAGCGTTCTGGATAAGTTGTAGGGGTTTAATGGCACAGGCAGGGAGCCCAGCCAACAGCGAGTTGCAGTAATCCAGACGGGATATGACAAGTGCCTGGATTAGGACCTGTGCCGCTTTCTGTGTAAGGTAGGGTCGTACTCTGCGAATGTTGTAGAGCATGAACCTGCAGGATCGGGTCACCGCTTTGATGTTAGCGGAGAACGACAGGGTGTTGTCCAGGGTCACGCCAAGGTTCTTTGCACTCTGGGAGGAGGACACAATGGAAATGTCAACCGTGATGGCAAGATCATGGAGCAGGCAGTCCTTCCCCGGGAGGAAGAGCAGCTCCGTCTTGCTGAGGTTCAGCTTGAGGTGGTGATCCGACATCCACACTGATATGTCTGCCAGACATGCAGTGATACGATTCGCCACCTGGTTATCAGAAGGGGGAAAGGAGAAAATTAATTGTGTGTCGTCTGTGTAGCAATGATAGGAGAGACCATGTGAGGATATGACAGAGCCAAGTGACTTGGTGTATAGAGAGAATAGGAGAGGGCCTAGAACTGAGCCCTGGGGGACACCAGTGGTGAGAGCACGTGGTGCGGAGACAGATTCTTGCCACGCCACCTGGTAGGAGCGACATGTCAGGTAGGATGCAATCCAAGAGTGAGCAGTGCCGGAGATGCCCAACTCGGAGAGGGTGGAGAGGAGGATCTGATGGTTCACACTATCAAGGGCAGCAGATAGGTCTAGAAGGATAAGAGCAGAGGATAGAGAGTTAGCTTTAGCAGTAAAGAGAGCCTCCGTGACACAGAGAAGAGCAGTCTCAGTTGAATGACCAGTCTTGAAACCTGACTGGTTTGGATCAAGAAGGTCATTCTGAGAGAGATAGCAGGAGAGTTGGCTAGAGACGGCACGCTCAAGAGTTTTGGAGAGAAAAGAAAGAAGGGATACTGGTCTGTAGTTGTTGACATCGGAGGGATCGAGTGTAGGTTTTTTGAGGAGGGGTGCAACTCTCGCTCTCTTGAAGACGGAAGGGACATAGCCAGCGGTCAATGATGAGTTGATGAGCGAGGTGAGGTAAGGGAGAAGGTCTCCGGAAATGGTCTGGAGAAGAGAGGAGGGGATAGGTTCAAGCGGGCAGGTTGTTGGGCGGCCGACCGTCATAAGTCGCAAGATTTCATCTGGAGAGAAAGGGGAGAAAGAAGTCAAAGCATAGGGTAGGGCAGTGTGAGCAGGACCAGCGGTGTCATTTAACTTAATAAATGAGGATTGGATATCGTCAACCTTCTTTTCAAAATGGTTGACGAAGTCATCCACAGAGAGGGAGGAGGGAGGGGGAGGAGGAGGAGGATTCAGCAGGGAGGAGAAGGTGACAAAGAGCTTCCTGGGGTTAGAGGCAGAGGCTTGAAATTTAGAGTGGTAGAAAGTGGCTTTAGCAGCAGAAACAGAGAAAGAAAATGTAGAGAGGAGGGAGTGAAAAGATGACAGGTTCGCAGGGAGTCTAGTTTTCCTCTGCCCGGAGCCCTGTTCTGTGAGCTCGCAATGAGTCGTCAAGCCACGGAGCAGGAGGGGAGGACCAAGCCGGCCGGGAGGATAGGGGACATAGAGAGTCAAAAGATGTAGAAAGGGAGGAGAGGAGGGTTGAGGAGGCAGAATCAGGAGATCGGAGGGAGAAGTATTTAGCAGAGGGAAGAGATGATAGGATGGAAGAGGAGAGAATAGCGGGAGAGAGAGAGCGAAGGTTGCGACGGCACATTACCATCTGAGTAGGGGCAGAGTGAGTAGTGTTGGAGGAGAGCGAGAGAGAAAAGGATACAAAGTAGTTGTCGGAGACTTGGAGGGGAGTTGCAGTGAGATTAGTAGAAGAACAGCATCTAGTAAAGATGAGGTCAAGCATATTGCCTGCCTTGTGAGTAGGGGGTGGGGGGGGGGAGAGAGAAGGTGAGGTCAAAAGAGGTAAGGAGTGGAAAGAAGGAGGCAGAGAGAAATGAGTCAAAGGCAGACGTAGGGAGGTTAAAGTCACCCAGAACTGTGAGGGGTGAGCCATCCTCAGGAAAGGAACTTATCAAGGCGTCAAGCTCATTGATGAACTCTCCAAGGGAACCTGGAGGGTGATACATGATAAGGATGTTAAGCTTGAATGGGCTAGTGACTGTGACAGCATGGAATTCAAATGAGAAGATAGACAGATGGGTCTGGGGGAAAATAGAGAATGTCCACTTGGGAGAGATGAGGATTCCTGTGCCACCGCCGCGCTGACCAGATGCTCTCGGGGTATGCGAGAACACATGATCAGACGAGGAAAGAGCAGTAGGCAGTAGTAGCAGTGTTTTCTGTGGTAATCCATGTTTCCTTCAGTGCCAAGAAGTCGAGGGACTGGAGGGTAGCATAGGCTGAGATGAACTCTGCCTTGTTGGCCGCAGAACGGCAGTTCCAGAGGCTGCCGGAGACCTGGAACTCCACGTGGGTCGTGCGTGCAGGGACCACCAGATTAGAGTGGCAACAGCCACGCGGTGTGAAGCGTTTGTATGGCCTGTGCAGAGATGAGAGAACAGGGATAGACAGACACATAGTTGACAGGCTACAGAAAAGGCTACAATAATGCAAAAGAGATCTGAATAAAATTAACTGACCATCTGGGGAAGCGAGAGAGCTGGGGCTCCCTCACTTACCTTTCACTGAAACACTCAAATATAACTCTCCCAACTTCCACTTTAGAAATTATAATTGTTGTAAATTACAGCGGTTCAATGTTTTCTAGGAATAGACTCTAACTTAGTTTATTCAGCTAGCTAACTTGGTACAGTATTCTTCCGTGAAAACCGCCCAGGGCACCGTATCCTATGACGACATAGATAACTAGCATGCTAGCATCCAATAACACACGGTTTAGCACCAATACTTGGTTACAACAAACTGCCAATAGTGTGTTAACACACTAAACAGATCATTCGTGTCCCCTTACATACATTTTTACTAAATAAACAGCTGGTTGTTTGAACTGAGAGGAAACTGCATACTGAGCAGGACTGATCCTGTCTGACTATCATCCACCAGTCGCTGAGGCAGAACTGGCATGTTTGGGTTTCTACTAGAGGAAGATGGCTTCACTTGACAGCTTAGAGCTGAAAACTGTAACTGGAATTTCATTCTAGAAACTGAGGCCCTCAAAAAATGGACATATTTATGAACATGGTGTGTGCAGTAATGGATGAATATATGTGGGCTTTCTTTTTTACATTTTTGGGGGGCTTAAAACTGAATGCTAATTATTGGGCTTCACATAGCGTAAAATGTACAGCTGTGGGGACTGTCAGAGCTCCATGAGCTGTTGAGCTTATGTGCATTTTGACAGTGGTTTTCTCTCTATCTTTTCCTGAGAACCACCTACAGAGTACAGACATCATGATATCCTGCCAACGTCAGTCAGCAGGGTGACTTTTTACTTGAATGCAGTTGCAGCAAAATACTGTACATCACAGGATTGACTATGTCACACAGTCACAAAGGTTTCCAGAAAAGTCTAAAATAATATTAATCTAGTGCAGAAGAAAGCATGCTTTAATTACAATGTCGTTCGCACTTTCAAAATATTTTGATGAGTATCTCCAAATATGCATACTTGCATCTTTAAAATACAGTGATCAAAAATATAAACGCAACATGTAAAGTGTTGGTCCCATGTTTCATGAGCTAAAATAAAAGAGCTCAGAAATTTTTCATATGCACAAAAAGCTTATTTCTCTCAGATTTTGTGCACAAATTTGTTTACATCCTTGGAAGTGAGCATTTCTCCTTTGCCAAGATAATCCATCCACCTGACAGTTGTGGCATATCAATAAGCTTATTAAACAGCCTGATCATTACACAAGTGCACCTTGTGCTGTGGAAAATAAAAGGCTACTCTAAAATGTGCAGTTTTGTCACACAACAATGCCACAGATGTCTCAAGTTTTGAGAGAGCGAGTAAATGGCATGCTGACTGCAGGAATGTCCACCAGAGCTGTTGCCAGAAAATGTAATGTTCATTTCTCTACCATAAGCTGCCTCCAACATCGTTTTAGAGAATTTGTCAGTACGTCCAACAGGCCTCACAACCGCAGACCACGTGTATGGCGTCGTGTGGGCGAGTGGTTTGCTGATATCAACGTTGTGAACAGAGTGCCCCATGGGGTTATGGTATGGGCCCCCATAAGCTACGGACAACGAACACAATAGCATTTTATTGAGGCAATTTTAATGCACAGAGATACCGTGATGAGATCCTAAGATCCATTGTCGTGCCATTCATCCACCGCCATCACATTTACATATACATTTACATTTACGTCATTTAGCAGACGCTCTTATCCAGAGCGACTTACAAATTGGTGCATTCACCTTATAGCTAGTGGGATAACCACTTTACAATATGTTTTTTTTTTCTTTCTTTGGGGTGGGGTAAGGGGGGGGTAGAAGGTTTACTTTATCCTATCCCAGGTATTCCTTAAAGAGGTGGGGTTTCAAGTGTCTCCGGAAGGTGGTGAGTGACTCCGCTGTCCTGGCGTCGTGAGGGAGCTTGTTCCACCATTGGGGTGCCACCTCATGTATCAGCATGATTATGCACAGCCCCATGTCGCAAGGATCTGTACACAATTTCTGAAAGCTGAAAATGTCCCAGTTCTTCCATGGCTTGCATACTCACCAGACATGTCACCCATTGAGCATGTTTGGGATGCTTAGGATCGACGCGTACGACGGCGTGTTCCAGTTCCCGACAATATCCAGCGACTTTGCACAGCCATTGAAGCAGAGTGGGACAACATTCCACAGGCCACAATCAACAGCCTAATCAAATCTATGCGAAGGAGATGTATCGCACTGCATGAGGCAAATAGTGGTCACACCAGATACTGACTGGTTTTCTGATCCATGCCCCTACCTTTTTTTTTATAAAGGTATCTGTGAACAACAGATGTATATCTATATTCCCAGTCATGTGAAATCCAAAGATTAGGGCCTAATAAAATTATTTAAATTGACTGATTTCCTTATATGAACTGTACCTCAGTAAAATCTTTGAAATTATAGCATGTTGTGTTTATATTTTTGTTAAGTATAGTTTCGTTTTGGACTTTTCCTATAGAAACCTGGTTGTCAGCTTTGATTGAAAATGGCTCAAGGTTGATGTATTTATGGAAAGTGAGAGAATTGTCCTGAAGGAACGAAAGATGTTAAAAGATAACAAAAGTAACATTTGCCAAACATGAGAATCCGAACGTGAAGGCTAAACTCAGCTTTAACTCAACACAATGGCATCAGCCAGATGGCAAAGTCAGCCCCCTCACAACACAACACTGTGCTGTCTGTTGCTGACAACAGCTGCATACTATGTTCCACTGCTGTATATTATCATATACCATAAAGCACTCTTATTTGTTAAGGAAATGTTTCTTTACACTGCATATTGTGAGCCAGATTGCTTACTCTTGGGAATCAACTTCACAGAGCAGCTTGGCATCAATTTTGATTACTTTATTGCTGAAGAACTCCAGATGTTCCGACGTGTGATTCAGCCTCCACACAGGGGGATAGTGGGGATATGGTTGAGAGAAGCCCCAAATGTTTGCATTTGGAACCAATTACTATCCTACCCCAGCCTAAATATCAGCTTTCACCCTACTCCCAACATTGTTACTGATTTAGCACCTATAGGACATTACTCATCATGCCTGTGTAAGGCAACCACATTCTAGCCATTACCTCTTGTTTTTTAGGTGCAGGACTTGAAATGTCAGCCTCAAACCTAGTGTTAACCTGGAAAGTAACCTGAGTAATACATTTCGGCCAATGAAGGATTTAACACAATCTTAACCATAATCAGGATGGTTAACACATCAGCCGTTCAAAATGATCATTTACATTTACGTTATTTAGCAGACGCTCTTATCCAGAGTGACTTACAGTTAGTGAGTGCATACATTTTTCACACTGGCCCCCCGTGGGAATCGAACCCACAACCCTGGCATTGCAAGCGCCATGCTCTACCAATTGAGCTACAGGAGGCTCATAAAGGGAAAGTATCTAAAAGCTCAGACACACCGGTAGGATTGCCTTCCAACAGTACTTAGCACCTTTGAACAGTGTCAGGAGTCAATCTCTTTTGTGTTCACACAGCAAAGACCTTGGAAGTTGTCAGCCACCCAGCCTTAAATACTCCAAACCAGAAGGTGGCAGTAGCGTTGTTTGGCAATGCATATTTGTGCGTATTGCTTATGGTCTAGATTACAAGCTAACTGCGCTAATGTTGCTATCTTGTAGAAAGCCCTAGCTAGCTAAGGACACTGTACTAACTCGGCAGCTAACACAGGCAGCTGTTTAATGGAAACTAGCTCATCCACTGTGATTTAATTATAAGGTCAATACTAGCTACAGTGGTTAACTAGCTTGGAGGAAGTATTTAGTGTTGTGTGCATTGCGTCTGTGCACTTAGCTAGCTACCATCCCATAGCCTACATTGCATATGAAGTGTGACTGGCTCATATGTGAATGTACGGAGAAAATGCCTTATTTATTATAATTTTTTGTTGGTTCCCCCACATGGGGATTCGTGCTCTCTGATTGGCTCAAAGTCAAGTTGTTGGCCACTGATGAGCATTGCGATTCTACAAGTAGAATCGGTAGTTCGTCACTACCGGGTCGGCATGCAGCAGGTACCGCTTTTGTTCTAGCAAGAGAAGGAACGGCCTCCCACTGTGATAAGTACCTATCGGCAATGAGATTCTCTTTTTGTTTCATGCTTAAGCAAAACATAATGCCGGTACTGCAGACATAGTCTGGAATCTGTCATCATGATTTCACCATCACCTGCAAAAAATATTGTTTTGTACATATCTTGCAACACCAAACAAATTGAAGACATATTCAGTAATAACATGAAAAAACAAAGAGTTCATGTGTTGTAATTTCTTAGATGAGGTCATGTTTATTTATGTAGGAAATGTATGATGAAACGTTTCCAGAATGTAAGGCTGACATCACTTACAGTGGGGAAAAAAAGTATTTAGTCAGCCACCAATTGTGCAAGTTCTCCCACTTAAAAAGATGAGAGAGGCATGTAATTTTCATCATAGGTACACGTCAACTATGACAGACAAAATGAGAATGAGAAATACAGAAAATCACATTGTAGGATTTTTAATGAATTTATTTGCAAATTATGGTGGAAAATAAGTATTTGGTCAATAACAAAAGTTTCTCAATACTTTGTTATATACCCTTTGTTGGCAATGACACAGGTCAAAGGTTTTCTCTAAGTCTTCACAAGGTTTTCACACACTGTTGCTGGTATTTTGGCCCATTCCTCCATGCAGATCTCCTCTAGAGCAGTGATGTTTTGGGGCTGTTGCTGGGCAACACAGACTTTCAATTCCCTCCAAAGATTTTCTATGGGGTTGAGATCTGGAGACTGGCTAGGCCACTCCAGGACCTTGAAATGCTTCTTACGAAGCCACTCCTTCGTTGCCCGGGCGGTGTGTTTGGGATCATTGTCATGCTGAAAGACCCAGCCACGTTTCATCTTCAATGCCCTTGCTGATGGAAGGAGGTTTTCACTCAAAATATCACGATACATGGCCCCATTCATTCTTTCCTTTACACGGATCAGTTGTCCTGGTCCCTTTGCAGAAAAACAGCCCCAAAGCATGATGCTTCCACCCCCATGCTTCACAGTAGGTATGGTGTTCTTTGGATGCAACTCAGCATTCTTTGTCCTCCAAACACGACAAGTTGAGTTTTTACCAAAAAGTTATATTTTGGTTTCATCTGACCATATGACATTCTCCCAATCCTCTTCTGGATCATCCAAATGCACTTTAGCAAACTTCAGACGGGCCTGGACATGTACTGGCTTAAGCAGGGGGACACGTCTGGCACTGCAGGATTTGAGTCCCTGGCGGCATAGTGTGTTACTGATGGTAGGCTTTGTTACTTTGGTCCCAGCTCTCTGCAGGTCATTCACTAGGTCCCCCCGTGTGGTTCTGGGATTTTTGCTCACCGTTCTTGTGATCATTTTGACCCCATGGGGTGAGATCTTGCGTGGAGCCCCAGATCGAGGGAGATTATCAGTGGTCTTGTATGTCTTCCATTTCCTAATAATTGCTCCCACAGTTGATTTCTTCAAACCAAGCTGCTTACCTATTGCAGATTCAGTCTTCCCAGCCTGGTGCAGGTCTACAATTTTGTTTCTGGTGACCTTTGACAGCTCTTTGGTCTTGGCCATAGTGGAGTTTGGAGTGTGACTGTTTGAGGTTGTGGACAGGTGTCTTTTATACTGATAACAAGTTCAAACAGGTGCCATTAATACAGGTAACGAGTGGAGGACAGAGGAGCCTCTTAAAGAAGAAGTTACAGGTCAGTGAGAGCCAGAAATCTTGCTTGTTTGTAGGTGACCAAATACTTATTTTCCACCATAATTTGCAAATAAATTCATTAAAAATCCTACAATGTGATTTTCTGGAAAAAAAATTCTCAATTTGTCTGTCATAGTTGACGTGTACCTATGATGAATATTACAGGCCTCTCTCATCTTTTTAAGTGGGAGAACTTGCACAATTGGTGGCTGACTAAATACTTTTTTTCCCCACTGTATATGTTATTGTTACAGTAATGCAATAAACAAATCCCAGCTATAACATTTTACATTTTAGCAGACGCTCTTATCCAGAGCGACTTACAGTTGGTGAGTGCATACATTTTTCATACTGGCCCCTCGTGGGAAACGAACCCACAACCCTGACGTTGCAACCGCCATGCTGTACCAACTGAGCCACATGGGACAATACCATTGACTTGCCACATACCATTAGTAAAATATGCACATTGCCCTCAGCTGCATTTGAAGTTAAGCATAACTGCCCAATTCACCCGAGAGTTACACACTATTGATCATGTATAGTTAACTTCAGTTGTGTCAAATTTGCAGAGTCAAAGTGCACAACACGGAGATGTTAGAGGGGGAGGAAGAATGGGGGAAAATGTAAAACATAGAGTATGTAGCTCAGCATGCAGGGTTGAAACTCACATGGGTGAGTTTTTAGCCCCAGGGAGAGCTAACACTGAAATGCTCTTTGACCATGAAATGGCCCAGTCCGGTAATGGTGGTTAATGGCTGTGTGGTGCAGCGATGCTGGGGCTAGGCAGGAGCTAAGCAGGGGGGAGACTGACTCAGGGGGATTCTGCCTGCTCTAGCAGGGTTCCTGTACAGTGCAGGGATGAGGGAAGTCAGGCCAGTGATGATAGCATTTACTTGACGTTATAATTGCCAACTCACTGTCATGTGGAATGATCAATGGAACTAAGACACAGTGGTGGAGACTAGCAAGACAGCACTACTAGAACATTTTGATATGTAGGCTAGTTTGTCTCTTCTTCTGAATTATCTGCACACAGGCCCTCTTCAGGGAGTGTCAATATGTTGGATGGGGAAAGGATGACCGTGTTATGGTAACCTTCACCATTTTACTATAGTGCAATTCCACGGTAACAAAGTGACACTGAGACTCCGATTTTTCACTTTAAAATGTATGTCAAACAAAAACCAATGATTGCAAAGTTAAACAACCCATACAACTCTATGCACAAGGACTACTTTGAACAATTTCCACTGAACATTTTACAAAAACACATTTACTTGAAGAACAGTGCAGATGCAAAGTTTGGTAACAGAATGACCACACAAACAGCACAAACCGTCATTCTGTTACTAAACTTTGCATCTGCACTGTTCTTCAAGTAAATGTGTTTTTGTAAAATTTTCTGTGGTAATTGTTCAAAGTAATCCTTGTGCATGGAGTTGTATGGTTTGTTAAACTTTGCATTGGTTTTTGGTTTTGTTTCCACACATCATGGATTATGGTCATTGTAGTGAATTACCACGTTTTATGGGCTAAACTATGTAGAATATTGGCCTGTTGGAAACTACAACTGTCTACTACATCGCACAGTTCAGGCTGGATCTGATTTATCTCTAGAGAAACTGTGCGATGTGTGCATTGAGCTCACAGAAGAAGAAAAAAACCTAAATGGAATTAAGTCCCCTGTAGCTCAGTTGGTAGAGCATGGCGCTTGCAACGCCAGGGTTGTGGGTTTGTTTCCCACGGGGGGCCAGTATGAAAATGTATGCACTCACTAACTGTAAGTCGCTCTGGATAAGAGCGTCTGCTAAATGACTAAAATGTACAAATGAATTCAAATAATTGAACCGATGTCTGTCAATTAGTTGTTCAAAAACCGGTTAATCGCTCAGCACTAATAACATGCAAACATAGATGTAACATGCTCCTCAACACTGGTCCATACAGCAGTCTTAATGTTGTGTCAAAAATTAATGTGTTGGAACACATTGGTGTATTTGGGCAGTAACTTTCTAATACACATACATCAAGCCAAGTCTGGTTGGACTGACCTTTACAGATTATTCATGAAATTAATTAATGCTTGTTGAGTACAGTTGCCTTTGTCCTATGATTCCTCGACCAGACCACTTATCCAACGTTGATAGGACTAATTGCTGGCTAAGAGTTGAAATGCCTCTGACTGACACATTGCCCTCATCATTGCAAGGTCCCAAAATCCTATCCTCCAGCTAAATTCTGGAAAGGGCAAAACTTAGGGCGAAATGGGGGTATCAACCCTTCCGCAAGACATGGCCATGTTAGAGATGAAAGGTGACCAAATCAGGCCTCTTTGGGATCACCACCGAGCTGTATAGCATGTGACAGAGAAGGGGTATCACATGTATTCTGCTGGCAAGTGTCCATATTTAAGCATTTTTAGGATACAGGGAAAACATTGTTGGACTAGTCACCTTTCACACAGTTTAGGAACACAATAGGCTTGGACGGTATCCAGATTTTCATACCGTCATACCGTTCTTCTGCCATCCCGGCATAGCACACAAGGGTGCGTTAAAAACACACAAAAAAGACCACTGGGCCTCTATTACCAAAATGCTAACAAAATTAGCACAAATAATAGCGAAATCACACAGACGCTGTTAGCTAAATGGTAGCGAGCGAAAACGAACATAAACTAATTGTAAAGACAGACAAATCCAGCTCATAAAGTTATACAAGCATAGCTAGTAGCTACCAAATGTCATTTTTTGAGTGTGGATATTTACAAGCAAAAGTAAATTGTGCAAATGAACAAAGATGTGATGCATGCTTTTCTGAAGGAAGAGCAGCATGTGTACACAGAGCAGAGGTGAGCAGAGGGGAGCAGAGGGGAGAAGAACAGAGGAGGGAAAAAAACACTAGTAGGAAGCACAGGGGGAAAATGGCAGCTGTACAGATAACAGAGCTCTTTGACTATAACGGCAGAAAGCCGTTATAAGATATCTGATGGCAAACATTTAGTAGTGAATTGCATACAAGCTGTGCGACGCACCTTATGTGCGCCGCACAACAGAGACCCGCCGATATATATAGAACACTATGGACTCACCAGCTACCGCTTTCTCCTGTTGTGCTCTTTACATCGAACACGTGACTGGCTCAACTGTTCTGGGGAACTACGGTAAGCTTCATAATCTAAAATAATGTGACAGGTGGAATGAAGAATGCAATCTGCTTTATCTCCTAACGTATTGCACAAGTTGACTGCAGGCATTAACTTAAAAAGTAGCTACAAATATTCACATTTATTGAAAAACCATCCTGTGGCTTTTTCCAAATACCCCGATATACGGTATATACCATATAGTGCCCAAGCCTAGAACACAACGTTTAGCCTACAGGTCTTAAAATGCATTTTCTATTAAATCTGTGACTTCTGACTGAATCTGCCTGCAATATTAACTGGCCTTACTCACAATGTTTTTTCTAATTAAGTCTATTTCACTGGGTTGAATTTCCCAGGTAGATCAGAAGCAGTACATTTGGACGCACGCACACTCGCCAAACACACATACACACAATAATCTAAAACATGACCCTAAGGTTATAGGGAACTGATTGTAGAGCGGATCCTATTTTATCAGGCCGGGCGATTAGTTGTGATAAGGGATTGACTCATCTGCTGTGATGCAGATAGCACAGAGGAAAGATGGAGACAATTGAGGGATAAGCTGTAAACATATTCTGATAAACCTTGTCTGACAAAACTCTAGTGGAGACAATGACAAGTGAAATATGGGGTCAACTATCAGTCATTCATCAATGACCTCCTCCTGTCTCGATTTGAATTTTGAGCACTTGGCAGTGTTAACCTTACTAAACCCAAGTTGCAGACTAGGACAGTTTTGCAATGCCAAGCACTGACAGCCCAATAATCAAAGTTACTGTTGTGTGTCACTTTAATAAATGCTTTCAGTCACATAAAGCCATGGATAAAGGCCACTAAGTGATAACATGCATTCCTAAAGCACTTCATTAAAGTCAAATCCTATGACTAGCTCCATTGAGATCTTGAGACCTAACGGTAAAGAGGCCTTTCACTCAGAGTTAGAGAAGATCCTGCCCTGTTGTTGTCTGTCTCCATGATGGCTTGTCTGCTATGTACAGAGATGTAGGATCTTAATTTGATTACCCTGTTGCAGGAGAATGTCACGACCGTCTTGAAAGGGAGCAGACCAATACGCAGCGCGTTGAGTGAACATGATGACTTTAATGAGTAAAGCACGTAAATACAAAACAAAAGACGATAGTGAAGTCCACAGTTACAAATACTGAATACGGAACAAAAACCCACAACACCCACAGGAAAACATACAGATAAATATGGCTCCCAATCAGAGATAACGAGCCGACAGCTGACACTCGTTACCTCCGATTGGGAGTCATTGAACCCAACAAAGAAATACAACACATAGAACCACCCAACCAAACAAAACACCACGAAACGAACACACCCTGGCTCAACACACAAAGTCCCGGAGCCAGAGCGTGACAGAGAAATGTCTTGCAATGCAGGAAATGTAAAACTTGCAGTGTATTTGAGGTTTTAAAAAGGCATCTGAAGTTTTAAATTTCCACTTAAAAATGTCAGACTTGATTTTCCCTTACGAAAAATGTATCAACCCCTAAATAAATGTCCATTGATTATAATCCACATAATAATTCACATTTCCTGTTGCTGCAGGATTATTTTCCTGCTGTAGCAAACTGGCTCAAATTAAGATCCTACATCTGTAAACCACAACAGCATTACTTTGGGATATCCAACTGTGATTCCCCTTAAAGATTAGCTGTCAAGTGGCTCAGACACACCTTGTTAGCCGTGTTTGTCCCTAAACACCATTGAACAGAGCGGGACAGGCGGGGCTCTCTGCTCCAACAGCTAGATAAACCAAGTGGAGATCAGCTCAGCTCATAGGCCCTGTGCGGTGCAACGGGCAGCTCAAGGTCATCTGATATAAGCCTTTGATCCATATGCGTGGGTGGAACAATGTGGCCTTCACGCAAGGAGGTTACCTCTGTGACCTTTCCTGACCTGAAGGTCTCTGGGCCAGGAGTCGCTAGATCAGGTTACATCAAATGGGAGCTGGGAGGGATCAATTTACTGTCTTGGGGACACTGGGAACCCTGACTTTTCAACACTTCGAAGTGATCGACACCAGCTATGAAATGTCCTTTAGGATTTTGAATATCACTGTCAATACTTATCTGCACCCAAAGTGAATAGCACAGTAGTAACCATACACATTATTCCCAGTCTTTGCTAATAACCATAAGGATAGACTGCCACAGTTTCAAATATTGCAAAGAAGGAATCATACCCCCCTCCTCCCCTCACCCCCACATTTTAGGTCTATGTTTTTCAAAATACAGTTGGATTGGTTCATTTCTCTCTTTGAAGTACTTAAACAGGAGGTTAGTCTACATCTCCATATCAAAGCATTATGAATTGAGCCATTTTCCTTCCCTCTTATTTCAGTGAACAGACAGAGACAGAGAGTAGACCGCTGTGATATGCCATTGTCAGCCAACACAGAGCTCCTTTCTAACAGGAGTAACAGCGCAACAGAGAGAATCAGCAGCATTCTACTGAAGCGAAGAATGAGATCCCTGGGCTTTTGAGCAAGGTCAATGCCGAGGCGAGGCACATCATGTTTAAAATTCAGTCCTCTCCCCATTGCCGAGCACTTGAAACGCACAGTGCCATCCAGCCACAAAACCTGCTAGCCATTATGTAAAGAGACGCAGGGCTTTAAGTAAATAAATAATCTTAATGAATGCAGGGATCTGGGGGGGGTAGGGGGAACCCAAGTCAAGCAGGGCAGGGTCAGAAACATGGAGGGAATAATCCTGTGAGTCAACAAGACGACTGTTAACTCCCTACTATCACAACCTGCAGCAACAGTGAGTAGAAACCTACTGTAGAGTCCCCAGCCTTTGATATGCTTCATCTCCACACCAATAAAGTGTGGGACTGCAGCCTTATGCTCATGCCTTTCTCAGTTGCTCTACACAACCTACACTTGAAAACCAAGTCAGCCTATTTGAGTGTAGTTTACAGCATGGTCAACACCAAAGAGAAGGATTCAAGGAGTAGAATGTATGACAACGAATCAACTAAATATAACATAACAATGAAAGAAATCATGAGACTCCACCTGTGGCTGATGATCCCGTATGCAACTTGACATGAGTACAATTACATTTATCCATATGTAACCTGTACTCTGAACTATGTTTCTTTGACATATCTGTTATGCCATACTGCATGGATATCCGGTTCAGGACTCTTTGTCTCATGAATACTGACCTTCATCATTGGCCCCAACTCATCCTGGATGCATAAACTTAAAACAAAAGGACAGCCATTAGATTACATGTCACACAATCTTGGGGTCTTGTTCTGGCCTCGTGCCTGCTGGCTGTGTCCTTTGCTTTGCCCAGTTTGCTCTGTGAGACTGCCAGGACATTGAGCCTGACACATCAGAACTGCTGCTCTCTTGGTGCCCTCTTTCATTCCCACTATCACAGAGTCAAAGCCTGCAGAGACGGAGCTGTCCAGAGACTGAGCCCTGCTGGGTTTGACTGGGCCAAGATCCCATCAAGCCTGGAGGAGAGGGTCATCCTCTTCCCCGACTTCAACTTGCTATGATCTCTGAACCGATTCTAAAAAGGCCCCTGACTTGATTCGAGCAGACAGTCCCTTTTGAAAGGTCCCTTTGGTTTGGCATCTGTAGCCTGGAAAGGGAAGTGCAGGGTTAGGCTACACACAAGCAGGAAAAATCAAAGCGAGAGAAAAAAATACAGCTGATAGCCATGCTCCAGGTGCAGATGCCATGCTGTTTTATGTGTGGCCTCAATGGATCATGTCAGCCTAGAGATTGGAGGTATATAATATGGAAGGATCACATGAAAACATTGTCATCCAAAATTCTAAGAATAATTAACAAAGGTAATTTCCATGAAAGGGAATGCCTACTGGTTTGCCATGACACTTAGGGTCTCTACACAGCTAAAATGACTTACTGAGAGCCCAAACAAGGAGTCAAGCGATATTCTTCATAAAAACTATACGCATACCGTAGTTCTTACATTATGTAGTTCGAGGCATCTTAATCTAAATTCTGATGACAACTTATATTTGCATGATCAGAACTATTATACAATAAACGTAATACAAGTATTTTAGTTGTTATAATTTGTGGTAATACAGTATATATACATTTTGAGCATTTTATATACTAAGTAATACCTTTTGCTGGCAAATTCATGCTCTGATCAAAGTAGGCTAGTGCAACCCTGAAAACCAGTCAGGTTGAGAGGTCAGAGGAGGGAAAGCAAAGATCCAAGTTCCATCCCATTGTGTGACACGCTGCCATCACCCACTCGCCCCAGAGGCTTAGTGTCAGTGTCAACACTTCAAACACTAAATATCTCCACAAAACACAAAAGACACAACTGCTTGACATCGCCATAGTTTCTTCAGAAATAGAGATATGGATCCCTCCCAAAGGTCAGAGCCCGTTGAAGTTTCCATGATTAAGCCATGCTTTGTTGTTTGACTTTTCCCTGTTGAAATCTGTACTTTTGGGTGCAAATTATGTATTTGGTTCAACCTTCAAGTTCAATCAGTCTAAAGCTCTATATGGTATAGGTCAGCGTCTAATGATATCATGAATATTAAGAAGATACCATATTCGGAGAGGTGACTTCAAACGCCATGCTACACTCTTAGAAAAAAGGGTTCCAAAAGGGGTTCTTCAGCTGTCCCCATAGGAGAACCCTTTTCGGTTCCAGGTATAACTGTTTTGGGTTCCGTGTAGAACCCTCTGTGGAAAAGGTTCTACATTGAATCCAGAAGGGTTCTACCTGGAAACAAAAATGGTTCTTCAAAGGGTTATCCTATGGGGACAGCCGAAGAACCCTTTTAGGTTCTAGATAGCAAAAAAAAGTCTAAGAGTGAATGAGACAAACAAATCCTGCATTTATCCCAGAGTTGAAAAACCATACCTTAATATATCTATACTGGGCACCAATATGTCTATCAAAGAAACAGAAACACTGAAATATGTCTGTTTAATTTTACCAAGTCAATAATCACATGACTAAGATCCTCACCCGGTTGTCAATAAAGAGACGTGCTGTTTTCTTGTCTGCAGACAGCAGCTCCATCTGTGTGACTTAACACACCTACGGCATCATGTACGACATCATAGCCACTGCTGAAGGCTAATCTCCAACAACTGGGATCAGATTTCCAGCAGTATTGACTGTTCAAGAATCAATCTGGGCCAGCTTCCTGTACTGAACCTGATGTAGCTCCTTTACGCCTGTGACTCTGAGCTGTACAACTCGCCAGTTTCCTGTGCTGTGTGCCTGCTTCTGAGGGGGTGATAAAAAAAAAAAACGTATTTTATGGGTCACTGATTACTGACTGCACTCTGATGTCGGCGGTGATACTAATCTTTGCTTGCACAAAACTACAAGGCCGCCCATATTTTCACTGCAGTTTTGCATCTCCTCCCTCGTTTTCCTTCTACAACTAACAACAACTACAGCCCCAAAAAATTGTCAAACGAGTTGTTAATAAATATATAATTGTGTGGTCAAAGAGTGTGTTTTCGCACAGCATGAAACCTCCCGGTTTCTGCACCAAGTAGAAAGCGCTGCAGGCAGTCTCTTGAGGGAAGGTCTCATTTTCAGCCTCCTGCCGTGCAATATTCAGTCCTGTCTGAAATAATATGGGACTCATTTCAGGGCTTAGGACTTCACAAATATGCTGACAATAACGGTCAGCAGAGTTTCTAACAAAACACAGCTTTTCACGTGGAAGGTTTTAGTGGCAGGCTACATTCAGGGTGCAGAGGTCCTGAATCCAAGATCAGGGGTGTCACATAACACCACAGCTGGTTTATGGCTACACTGAGATGCAATCTTATTCCAAATATCATTAAGTAAGTAGCTTTTGAGTTAATACAGAAATGTAATGTCATGTGTTAGTGAATAAGATATCAATAGCATCTTTGTGTGGAGGAAGCAAATTTGTTTATTTGCTTTTACTTCTAAATACACTTTTTATTTTATTTTATTTTTTTACATCACCTCAGATTTGAAAATAAGAAATACTTGATGATGAGTTGGGAGGTTGATATCATATCTTAGTGATTACTTTTCAATTCGTATAATCAGTCTGAATGCATCTCAAGTTCAGCCAATGCTGAAAAAAAAAATATACAATATATAGCAAGGATACACCATCAATTGCATAGAGAAACAGAGAGCAGAAGAATGTTACTATGGGAGGCTTTGGTGAAAGGATTCAAGGACTTAACAATTCCACATCCTCTCAGCCCATCCTTCGTCTCTAATAATCAAGCTTGGCCACAGAATATCCCTCTGGATGGGAAAAAAGCATGTCGCCTGCCCTCCTCTCACTCATCTTAAAGACTGCCAGTCTTGGGTCTTCCTCTTGAAGTCCTATGTCACTTTTATGACTTCAAACGCTAGGCAGAGCCTTTTTAACGGACTGCCATGTCTTTAAAGTCAGATATCTTTTCTGGGCTACATTAGCATGAGATAAAGGGCAGCCCATCTAATGCAAAGGAAGTCTGGAGAAGCCTAGACCACCGACGCTGTGAACTCGTTTGTCGCTCGTGCACAAAAGGGCACCAATACAGGCTTACCAGTTGTGGTAAACTGGAGGACATGGGACAATAAATCATGCAGCTTGCATGAAAATAGCTGTTTAATCTAAAGACAATTCAACTGCCAATGTGTGATCTCACTGTGATAATTATATTACACTTATGGTTGCAAAATTCCAGGAACTTTCAATACATTTCATGGTTTTCCAGAAATCCTGGTTGGAAGATTCCATATTTCCTGCTTATTCCCTCCTGATTCCGAGAACCTCCAACCGGGATTTTTGCAACCCTAATTACAGTAAACAATGGCTTATATTAAATGGCAAATACCAATGAATTTACTATACAAATGTATGAATGGGTACAAAAGAGGGCTGTTTAACCCCTAGAGTCGATGTTCGCGTCACCGCTTAAATCTAATTAACATAATAAACAAATCCCCATCCAAATCCGTCAGTTTAAGTTAGAGATATCTGTTTGAATGGGCTGCGTCTCAATCCACCACATCCGCCGATGTCGCCCTTCTGCATCTGTGGTGAAAGGTGGCAGAGTTAGAGCGGTGTTTGTCAGACCATAAGACATCTTGGAAATCGGTCTTCTCACAAAAACATCTCTAGCGTCCAAACAGTTTGGCGTACAAACTATTATGAGACTCTCATGAACACGATGGTGTTCTCTGTTTTGCTCTACGACCCCCACAAGCGTCACGGGACTCGTCTGAAGTTGGTACAGCCGATCTGCCAACGTCTGCCTGTAGCATCCCAACAGTTTGGGCTACACACTAATGTGAGTCCACACTGAGTCTCTCACGAATACGTATTTGTCGGTTGTTTTGCTCTAGGATACCTACAAGCCTCACAAGACTAGTCTGAATGTAGCCGGGTACTAGTTAAAAATGTTTTTATGAAAGTGTATATGGAGATAGTTCAGTGCCTAAAATAAGAGATTAAATACATTTGAAAAAAAATTGTTTCCTGATCTTTCTTATATCTCTCCGATTTACAGTTGAAGTCGGAGGTTTACATACACCTTAGCCAAATACATTTAAACTCAGTGTCACGGTTTCGGCCGAGGCTGCTCCTCCTCCTTGTTCGGGCAGGCTTCGGCGGTCGTCGTCTCCGGAGTACTAGCTGCCACCGTTCTATGTTTCATGTTCGTTTGGTTTTGTCTCTTTGTAACACCTGTCCCTTGTTTGTGTTTGATTGTGTTCCCTATTTAGTTTTGTTTGTTTGGGTCAGGTGTTATGTGTGATTGTTATTGTCAGCTTGCCTCCGAGGAGTTGGTCTCTCTCGTTTGTTGTATTTTCGAGAGTTCGCACTGCGTGCGCTTTTTTCTTGTTTTCCGCACTGTGTGTTGTGCGTAATTGTTCGCGCCGCCCGGTTGGGTTGGCGACTCATTCCTGTGTTGGATATCACTAAAGTCTGTTGAAGTCATCCTGGTTCCTGCGCTTGATTCCCTTCACTCATCCACACACAGCACTCTGACACTCAGTTTTTCACAATTCCTGACATTAAATCCTAGTAAAGATTCCCTGTCTTAGGTCAGTTAGGATCACCACTTTATTTTAAGAATGTGAAATGTCAAAATAATAGTAGAGAGAATGATATATTTCAGCTTTTATTTCTTTCATCACATTCCCAGTGGGTCAGAGGTTTACATACACTCAATTAGTATTTGGTAGCATTGCCTTTAAATTGTTTAACTTGGGTAAAACGTTTCGGGGAGCCTTCTACAAGCTTCCCACAATAAGTTGGGTGAATTTTGGCCCTCCTGACAGAGCTGGTGTAAACTGAGTCAGGTTTGTAGGCCTCCTTGCTCGCACACGCTTTTTCAGTTCTGCCCACAAATGTTCTATAGGATTGAGGTCAGGGCTTTGTGATGGCCACTCCAATACCTTGACTTTGTTGTCCTTAAGCCATTTTGCCACAACTTTGGAAGTATGCTTGGGGTCATTGTCCATTTGGAAGACCCAAGCTTTAACTTCCTGACTGATGTCTTGAGATGTTGCTTCAATATATCCACATAATTTACCTTCCTCATAATGCCATCTTTTTTGTGAAGTGCACCAGTCCCTCCTTCAGCAAAGCACCCCCACAGCATGATGCTGCCACCCCCGTGCTTCACGGTTGGGATGGTGTTCTTCGGCTTGCAAGCCTTCCGCTTTTTCCCACTAACATAATGATGGTCATTATTGCCAAACAGTTCTATTTTTGTTTCATCAGACCAGAGGACATTTCTCCAAAAAGTATGATCTTTGTCCCCATGTGTAGTTGCAAACCGTAGTCTGGCTTTTTTATTGCGGTTTTGGAGCAGTGGCTTCATCCTTGCTGAGCAGCCTTTCAGGTTATGTCGATACAGAACTCGTTTTACTGTGGATATAGATACTTTTGTACCTGTTTCCTACAGCATCTTCACAAGGTCCTTTGCTGTTGTTCTGGGATTGATTTGCACTTTTCGCACCAAAGTACGCTCATCTCTAGGAGACAGAACGCGTCTCCTTCCTGAGCGGTATGACGGCTGCGTGTTCCCATGGTGTTTATACTTGCGTACTATTGTTTGTACAGATGAACGTGGTACCTTCAGGCGTTTGGAAATTGTTCCCAAGGATGAACCAGACTTGTGGAGGTCTACAATTTTTTTTCTGAGGTCTTGGCTGATTTCTTTTGATTTTCCCATGATGTCAAGCAAAGAGGCACTGAGTTTGAAGGTAGGCCTTGAAATACATCCACAGGTACACCTCCAATTGACTCAAATGATGTCAATTAGCCTATCAGAAGCTTCTAAAGCCATGACATAATTTTCTGGGATTTTCAAAGCTGTTTAAAGTAAAGTAATTTTTCAAAGCTGTAGTGTATGTAAACTTCTGACCCACTGGAATTGTGATACAGTAAATGATAAGTGAAATAATCTGTCTGTAAACAATTGTTGGAAAAATTACTTGTGTCATGCACAAAGTAGATATCCTAATCGACTTGCCAAAACTATAGTTTGTTAACAAGACATTTGTGGAGTGGTTGAAAAACGAGTTTTAATGACTCCAACCTAAGTATATGTAAACTTCCGACTTCAACTGTAGGACAGACACTTCTGTTCGATTTTTTTTATTTGTACTATCTGTTTATCCATGTATGAAGCTGTTATTTAGTGCGTTTCTATGGGCTAATAGAAGTAAGGCCAAATTCAATGTTTCATCAAATAATTGTTTTATATATTTTTTTGATACCTTAAGGCAGGGGTGTCAAACGTACGGCCCGCGGGCCGGATCAGGCCCGCAAACGGGTTTAATCCGGCCCGCGAGATGATTTCAAAAAAATAAATAAAAATAAATTGTATTTTATTTTTTTTCATTTTTTTTTGTGTATAAAAATGCGCTGCAATTTTTCTATAAAATAAACTGCTGTTCCAATTGCGTCCACTGGATGGCGCAATAGCAATTGTGTTAAGCAAGCAAACTGTTTATACCGGGGCAGAGCAAGTAGGTCAAGCACGTGCAGCCAATGAGCTACTTTGTTTTGCCCGCGATATTTATTACGGCTTCTACTTTTAACATTATGTGCTTTGGCACCCTCATTGCCCCAATATGTCTCTGTCAAAAAAGAGAAAAGTGGACGCAGAGTGCAGAGTGTTCCAAGAAAAATGGTCATCCTATTTAATCACGGAATTGAATGGGAAAGCTGTATGTTTGGTGTGTTCAGAGCATGTTGCAGTGCTGAAAGAATATAACCTTCGTCGCCACTATGTGAGTCTTCATGCCGACAAATATGACAACTTTCAAGGACAGCGGAGATGAGAGAAGGTGAATGAACTGTTGGCGGGTCTGAAGAAACAGCAGTCTGTGTTTACTCACAGCCGAGACATCAGTGACGCTGCAGTGAAAGCTATCTACCTCATTGCTAATGAAATCGCAGTGGCTTCAAAACCATTTAGTGAGGGTGAATTTATAAAAACATACATGATGAAGGCAGCGGAGATTGTGTGCCCTGAAAAGCGGCAGGCTTTTGCAAATATCAGTCTGACAAGAAACACAGTTGCAGACAGGATTTCCGATCTTTCAGTGGATTTGGACAGCCAGTTGAAGCAAAAAGTAAAGTCATTTATTGCGTTTTCGGTTGCAATTGATGAAAGCACGGACATTACAGATGTTGCACAACTGGCCATTTTTTCATCCGCGGAGTTGATGACACATTGACCGTCACCGAGGAGTTCGTGGAGTTGGTGCCGATGACAGATACAACAACAGCAGCTGATATTTTTACCGCACTCGTCGGCGCGCTGGACAGGGTCGGAGTGGACTGGTCCCACGCTGTCAGCCTGGCTACAGATGGTGCGCCCTCAATGATCGGGAAAAAAGCAGGCGTTGTGACAAAGTTCAGAGAGAAAGTGCAATCTGCAAATGGAGGATGTGATTTTTTGACTTTTCACTGTATTTTGCACCAGGAGGCTTTGTGTTGCAAGTCATTAAAGATGGATAACGTCATGAAGGTGGTCATCCAAACTGTTAATTTCATCCGATCCAGAAGCCTGAATCACCGTCAGTTTGACAGCCTTCTCAGAGAGAAAGACCACATCTATGGCCTGCCATACCACACTGAGGTAAGATGGTTAAGCCGAGGTGCTGTGCTGAGGCGTTTCTTTGATTTACGAGAAGAAATTGAACAGTTCATGGAAGAAAAGGGCAAACCAGTGTTAGAATTTCATTCCGCAGAATGGATGCCGTACCTTGCATTTATGGTGGATGTTACAGAGCACCTGAATAACTTGAACAAACAGCTGCAAGGGCGCAACAAAGTTGTCACGCAGTATTATGACAGCATACGTTCTTTCAAGTTGAAGCTGTCATTGTGGGAGACGCAACTTGCCGGTGGTGATGCAGCTCACTTCCCCTGTCTGAAAAATGTGTGCGCGACCCAACATGTGGCAGACATGAAGCGGTTCAAAGATAAAATAACTGGACTGTTACGGGAGTTTGAGCAACGCTTTCAGATTTATGTTTATATGTTTTTATGTTGATGTGCTATTGTTTTTAATTTATTTTATTTTATTTGTATATTTAACCTATTCTTGACTCTGTGGTTCTTGCACTTGTTTGGGAACAGGATTTCATTATTTTTATCTACATTTCTGCCTGAGAAATGACACCCTGATATAGTTCTGTGATCTGTGAAACAGTTCTGTTAATCACTGAGGCATTGTGTGTTTGTGTGTTCTTTTTCTTTAGAATTTTCAAATAAACTTGACGTGTTTTATGATTAATAGTGATGTTATGCTTGTACTATTTTGGACACACTGTCCTCAGGCTCCAGCTTTATGTTGTATGTTGATCGTATTAAAACAAAGAAAACAATCTGAAGTTGTTGTTTTTAAGTTATATATACCATGATTTTTCCGGTCCGGCCCACTTGGGAATAGATTTTCCTCCATGTGGCCCCTGAGCTAAAATGAGTTTGACACCCCTGCCTTAAGGTGTCCTAAAATTCCAAATTAAATAGCAAAATGATCCTTGGTATGGCCATCTTAAAACAATTCCATATGTTAGCGTAGTAGAAGCCCCCCTCCCCTGGCTTAGACTCTTCCAACCAATTGTTGAAATTATATTTGAGGAGTAATACTATTTTCAGCACACAATACCCTTTCAAGAAAAGCAGAATACATTTCACTTGTACCTGTGCAGCATTATCTAATGAGATGGTTCCCTCACAATGCCATTCAATATATGGCGAGAGAAACCATTGAGCGTGTGCGGTCTTTCTCTATTCTCTGTAGTTAGGTATAACAATATAGCATGGGGAGGTGCTGGGCGAGCGTGTCGCGGCAGGCTGCTCCAGAGAGTAGGAGGCTGCAGGAGGTGGCTGCTCACCCTCCCTCACAGTGCAGGAGGCCACCTAGCCACACACAATTACACCCAGAGCCAGGCAGCAGCCTAACCCCCACTCTGCCATGGGCCAGGCCTCAGTTGGATCTCAGCGTGCATGCTCAATGATCTGTTATTAATTAATCAATCAAAGCTAATCAAGGTAAACCTTTCTTTTTAAACAGGTCAGAATACACTGTTCCACATGGGGGGTTTGAACTCATAAAATGCAGCACTATGCTCAAAGAGAATGCTTTTCTGAAGACAATTGTGGATTCAAACAAGGATTCTGATACTATGAAAATAGGCCTGCTGATAAATAAGGCTGCCATGCTGATACTTTATATAAAGTTTATGCTATTTCAACACACACACACACACAAACACCACAAGAGCTATGTGAATAACAAAGGGTCAGGTGCAACATTTTATAGATTATAATGTGAATATGGCCTATATCACCAAACGAAAACATATGTCTGAATTTAAATATTATGAATGAGTGTTGACAATTAACATGCTAGGTTGAGACATATAAGAAACTTTGGCTTGCCTATAAACTAGCATGCATAACTTCATCTAAATTAGACATTGCACAATTAGTTGATGTTTGTATACTACAACACTTTTTGTAATGTAGTACCCTGGTTAGTTTCAAGTTATGTAGCAATCCACTGTACAAATGTTCAATATAAAACAAGAAAATACATACCGGTATGCTTACATTGATGCTTGCAATGCTGGGTAGAACTATCCTCGATCATTGAATGTTTTCTGAAACTACCATTTGGGCCTTCAAAAGTAAATCCACCGAACATAAAAAAGCATGGACATAATAGCCCAGTATTCTAATTGAGTAGCCAATACTACTTCACTTTTTCGATTATAAATCAATTTGCAGATCATTAAAGTCATTATTACAACACGGAATAATGTCCAGAATCATCAGGAGCGAACAGTGGGATATCATGTTGAAAGACCTGACTGTATGGATATGTCCACTGAGCGGCGCTGTGGGCCGCTTTTTGAAGGTAGACATTCGCGAGATTGAGAGATGGATGAAGCAGGAATCCTTCCTTCAGGAAGTGCACTGTGTCATTCTGTGTTATACAGTTGATAATGATGAGGGAGTGAACTACAGTTATTTAAAAGGAAACTGCAGGTAGGTGAACAGACTACCCACAGACTATGCTTATCTCGAGTATGCAAATTAAGCATTACATACAAGTCTTCATAACCTTGAAATGCATGGTTAATCAGGTCACTATATGTTCATTCTCAGCACATGGCGTCAGGGTGAAGATGACAACTCTGTGTACGAGTTGTTGGCGATACTCATCTTGGAAAGTCACACCTACCCCCGACACAGTCAAACAGGCAGTCAACGCACAGATAAACAAAACACATTACAAAATATGCTTTTAAAATAGTGGCTAATTCATTTGTCCTCCTTTGTCTGTTCTGGGGTGGCCTTGTTTGGAAAAGCGCGTGCACATGGAAGCACATGTATTGCAGGAAAATGACACTGCAATGTATAGGACACTTCATGTAATGTTGAATTAATTTACAGATGTTATATTTCATACAGTGTATTCAGTATCATCAATGTATTTTCCATACATTCATTTTAAGATAGACTATTGATAGACCCTCACTAGACAATATGATATGGTGTTCAACAAAGTGAATGAAATATAACTTGCAGAATATTCCAGAATCAATTTTAGGCTGCTGAAGTCTATCTTTATTTATATCATTCTTGCTTCCTCTCTCTCTCACACAAAGCCTTCAGTCTCTTTAATAATGGTCAATTAGGCCTACCTACAAATCAGTTAACAAATTTGACACATCAGACAACTTGTAAAACAATAGCAATCCTTTCTGCAAAGTACATAGCTGGTGAAGGATTAGCATTGGACCATATAATATGCCCCAGCCATATTATAGAAACAATGTTATTGTGGTCTGGTGAAAGGTTAAAAACAGGTCAAGATTTCATACTCTGAAGTAGAGCTGGGAATTGCCAGGGACCTCACGATATGATATCACAATACTTAGGTGCCGATAAGATATGTATAGCGATTCTATATGTATTGTGGTTCGATACTGTGATTTTATTGCGATTCGATGTTCCAAATATTTTGCTTGCCATATGTCTGCTGCAGAGGGACAAGAGAGAGCCATGAGAACATTCGTTTTGATCAGTCATGGAAATAAAAATGCTGGAAAAAAATGGCCTCCCTATTTATAAAGAAGATGGAGAACAAGCTATGACGGAAAAATACTTTTGGTGCAGGTACAGCCAACTAGCATAAAAATTATATTGCGATATTGTCAAAACGATACGATATATCGTCAAAAATAATATCCCGATATGCAACTGTATGGATTTTTTCCCCCCATCATTACTCTGAAGAAGGTTCCAGACTGAAACACCTTTGAACTTGCAGCACCTCACCCAGTACACCGATAAGATAGCCCCTACCAAGATTTGAGAGCTGAAAGAAAGCAAAAAGCAGGTTTAAAGCCCAAGCCCGTCGGGATGTATCCCAGGGTGGGACCCCAACAGATGGGAAGCACTGTAAGAGATGAGTCCAAGGTCAATCTGAGATTCAGTGATAAAGCTGTGGGCACCGCTCTTAGCAGTGTTTTAAAAGTTCACTTAAGAAAACAGATTGTATGGTCAGACAAAACTCAAGACCATATTGCAGCATTTTTTCATGCTTCTTTTGTCTAGATTGCTACAGGCAGTATTACTGCCAGACACCAAATTGGTTAAAAAAATGGTGATCATTATGTTTGTCTGGGAATGGGCAGGACGGGGGTGCTGATATCTAATGGACAGTTTTTCCTTTGTCCCTCTTTTATTGCTAACCTTGATTTTCATGTTTCACAGCTGATGCATTCAACAGCGGGCAATGTGGAGGGAAGGTTAAAGCTGTCTGAACATGTGCAGCCATACTGCAGTTAATTAATTGGTCAAGTCAATAAATGAACTTTATCTTTACATCTGTTAGTGCACTTAACTGTGGAGTAGCTGATGTGTGTTCTGATCTAGAGCATAAATAGAGTGCATATTTGGCCATTAGTTAACACTTCATAGAGTCTGTTTTGATAGGGTGTTGTTAAGACTTGTGGGACTCCTCTCGGTCCGGTTGCAGTGATTTATTCCTGGATGCTGTAAAAACACTTGCTGTGGTTTGGTAGATTAACAGAAAGCCCCCTAATGGAGTAATTACACAGAGCCAAACATCTATTTTTCACCTGTGCTCTGCCATTACTCTCTGTCCCCCATCCACTCCATTGGAAGTCACTTACTCTCCTTACAATGAGTTATCATTGACTGCCATTTAGGCGTTCTGGAGCAATTTGTCTTACTGAGGCCGTGGGCTGGCCTCATTGCAGTGAACAATCATTCTCTTTCCAATATATAAAACATTCATGGGGGAAAAGGAGCGAAAACACTGCACAAACAGATAGTGGAGAGTGGCTAATAGATACTATGAAAGAGACAGACAAGAAAATAATGTAGTAGATTAAAGGGGCAGGTACATGCCTGTATGTTGCTGCACAAATATAGAGAGACTGCCATAGAATCTGACTTCTGGAACTCCAGCCCTATCTGTCAAATGTGGGTGCTACGAATGTTAGTGCTTGAATTTACTGTAAATAAAAACTTGAGGCTAGACTAAATATGGTTTGACTTTATTTGAGATATGACACTGGAATTTGAGTGAGGTTTAATAAGATATGGACAACTTACATTAGGTATCATTAATCCTGACTTCTTTTATAATGGACACTTGAGAAATATAGTCTCTTTTTGTTTCTCCTTGGCACTTAATTTATCAAATAAAAATACTGATTGGCTCAAGGGTCCGCTCCTCTGGAGAAGACCTTGTGGACACAATGGCCCTGAGAGCACTGGAGAGGTGTACCTTTCTCACTTTGAATCAACCAGATAAGACGTGTCAACCGTGCTGCACAGTACAAGTCACAATAGTACTAGCGGTGTTATACTGTGGGTAGGCTGTCTCTCACCTACTGTAGGTATGAATGGATATTGCCTTACTTTTAAAACACAGCACATAAAAGTGACATGCTGTTGATAGTTTCTTTTTAAATGTCTATGAGTTTAGCTTAGTAATGGAGCATTATTGCTAAAATCATAGATAGACATTGTGATTTTTGTGGGTTGCAAAATATACTGTATAACTTATTTTTTTTATTTATTTTTGTAAGTGTGTATTGTGACTTGTTATTCAACATGAAGTATTTTATACTAATGCATTATTTATTCAGAGCTATACAAGACGGAGATACATTATTTTTCAGGTTTTTTTTTATACAGTAGGATAGGTTATGTGACACTGTGTAGAATGCGGTTGTGATTCTATTTGGAGACCAGAACATTCAGAGACATATAAAAGGCATGCCAGTGTAAAGTGCATTTGGATGGAGTTCAAGGTTGGTTAGCAGCATACTATAATGGACTGTCTTTGTTGTGGAGGGGAGTCTCAAATCAATCCCTCAATTTTACCTTGGACCTGAATGTTAAGAATTATTTTCTGCTTGAGAAATCAATGAACCTAAGACTTCCCATCATGTTACTTAGTTTCTTGACACATAATTTGAACTAACTATAACTAACAATCAGCCTCAACATACACCATCATATGTTCTGTGAACATTTCCGAAACATTATAGCCACAATTGCATAGGCCTGTCCGACATGTGTGCATCCCATTCAACCTGGCTGCATTCCCCTGAATGGTTAATAGTGTGCTTAACTCAGTGTTTGTTAGATTACTCAATCTCACTGCGTAGCACAATGACAAATAACCATTATTTTTCTTGCACTGATAATCAGGACAATTTAAACATTTCTTACCAGCACAAGTGAAACCATTAATCCTGTGTGATTCTGCTGATAAGTGGTGACTGGGAAGTAATGACCATTTCACCCAGAAAAAGAAAAAGATGTGAACAATTAAAACAAGAAGACCATTATCTGGAAAGTCCCTACTCCCTTTTTCATTAGCAGTATTGTAAGTGAGAAGTTCCTTTGTTACTAAACTGAATATTGAGTCATGGCTTTTTGGTCATTATCTGTGGATTTTAACATGGTGCAGATTTGTCAGGTAGCATGTTAGAAAAGCATGTAATAAAGGAACCTAGTCATTATTTGCTTGATGAATTCAAATGCTATTCTGAATATAAGTCAGTTCTCATGACATTTGCTAATGTTTGAAGTTTCTGGGTACAATGTGTTGACTTTTCCAGGCACTTCTGACTGTTGCTTAGTTATTTAAAAGTACTTTAACAAGCTACGGTGTATGACAGTTCTTATACTGTAGTATGTGTGCGTTCTTTCAAACAGTAGGAGTATATTGTGTCTGGAGTTAAGTCCATTCACATTTCATTGTCCTTAAAAATTCTGTCAAACCTTTGCTCTGGGAGTTTGCTTTACCCTAGAAAAGCAATGTGACATGTTTGGGCCGGGGGGTTATAATCTGGTTCCCTGACTGTAGTGAATACACCCTCATTTCTGTGGCTTGACAAAGAGATTGGTGTGTTTGTATTATGGTAGAGATTGAATTATAAACGTTTTGACAGTTTTACCCACAATTTTGTGAGCAAAAAGTGTCATACATAAATATTTTAGTTGATGTTTTTACTTGCCAAGCACATTATATTAATTTCCTCCTACGTACAACAATAGGTGAAGTGGCATCACAATTATAAATGAAATATATGTAGTCTTTCAAAACATCTGATATTATTTCACTCTCCTATGTTGAATTTAACATTAACCCAGTGCATAAAACTGTAGTCACAATATAAAAAGCCATTGTAATTTATGCTTTTAATAAATGTCAGATTTGATTATTTGCTCATTTTCATTTCTATTATGGCACATGCTAATATGTGATAGAAAGAGCAGAAATGAATTTTCTTACCCTTAATGCATAACATCTGAAAGGACACTGGTGATCATGTGGCTGTCTTCGAAATGAGAGAACAGTGAGAGGTTTAATTTTGAGATGGTCAAAACAAAAACATCCACATGGGCCTCATCCTCTAATCTCGTAAGAATATTATTTCCAAAGCACCTCAAACAATTGAATTCAGATAAATTCCACATGTAGTTCATATTGACCGTTCCATATTAAACCTGGAACTTTGCATTCTACATGCCAAACTGACAGTATGTTGGCAGAACCACCGTGCCTGGCATGTGATATTATGCATTATTTTGGCCGTAATTCTGTTTAGATCAAAGGGATTCGAGGGGACTGAGTTTCAAATCCCCCAAAGCCTGCTTTGGCTACTCTTTATTTAGCTCATTGGCATTCTGACCCCATGCTTCTTAGACTTTGAACCCTCAAAGTTAGGAAAAGCTGAAGCGCTTCTTTAAACACATTATCAGTGGGCCAGATTAAAGAATATCACTAAGCATCTTAAGGTTTTAGTGCAGTGTGGCGGCATGGTTTGGGCTTCTGGGGCCATTTACCACCATATACTGTATTAACAATGGCTGAGAAAACAGACCGAGGGGGGTGGAGAACTTCTCTCATGCTAAATTAAGTTTGGGTCACATTAAGTAGAGTAGAAAGAATGATACTGAAGAAATAGCATAAAGAGTCAGTTAGATGCCTCAATGTTTCAATGTTTTAACTAAACTCTTCTTGATTTTAAGTTAATTTATAGGTCTTAAATTCATCGTAACCATGTACTGGCTTACTCTAACAATAATTTGTATCTGAAACAGAGGCAGAAATTCAATGAAATGGTAATGAAATAGCTTTTTAATTGGCCACGGCCCTCTATCAGGTATATTCCCTAATTAGTCAATGCATTCACACGTCTTAACAATTTGCCATATGTGAGGTCCATTTGCTTGAACCACTTTGGTACCTTTCAATCCAGAATTAGAAATGTTATTTCTTTCCCTAAACAGATATGCATCAACTTGTAGAAGTGAATGTTTCGAATAAGTGTGAATCCCTACTTTGTGATTTTGGTAATGTGCAAAGATGCACGGGGATTGAATGCTGTCTGTTTGTTCCCCATCAGACTCTCACACCCCTTCAATCTCATCAGTCCTCATGATTAAGATTTGGCACCTTGGACTACATTGTCTTCATTTGGAAATATTTCAGCTGCATTTCTGCCACTCTGAAGGAAGATGAAGATAAAGGAGAAGAAGGGGGAAAAACACACCCTGTTGTGTGAATCCTAGAGAAGGCCTTGAACCCTGCCATTCATCCCTTTCACTTCATCAGCTGAGTCTAATTGCCAGAGAGGACAGGAGACCCCAGGCCCGATTGTTCTTTATCCTCTTTGGAGCCTTCTGAGGCATGAAAAGTGAAAGGGCCGCTTTTGATTTTTTTTCCCAGATTTTTTTTTCTCTGTTCTGTCATCCCCTACTATCCTTTCCCTCAGAGTGACATACTCCTTTCACACTGTGCCCCCTTCTCCATCCACACAAAATAATTATCAAGCTCCGCTTCATCAAATAATGGTGGAGATAGGAGGTCACGGCGGGGAGGGCCAGAGGTCTGGAAGGGTGGCCCTAGGACTAGGTAGAGCTCCCAGCTCATCTTAGAGGCATGCTCCTTAGCTCGGGGTACCTTTATGTATCTTGACCCTGCTTTTCCTTTGCCTGTCCTAATGAGACCCACTCACGCAGCCACTGCAATACTGGTCCTATGCTGGCCGGGTTGGAAGGCCAAAGTACAATGAGACACAGGGCTATGCTGAGACAAGGGTGCATCTGTGCTGTCTTATTAAGCCTTGGAAAGGAGCTCATGCTTCTCAATGTCCCATAGGAGCTGTGACCAGATCTATTGACACCTACTTGTCCTTTGCGGTCAACACCTTTCAGAGGAGTAGCCTACACTCCCAAATTCTTATTAGGAGTAATTCTGTGCAGCTTATTTGGAGAGGCAAGTGCTTAACTTTGTTTAGGTGGCCATGTGAGAAATGACAAAGATGTCTAAGGCCATTCCAGTCAGAAGAAAACTTCCCTTCAACATGGAATACACTCCATGGATACCCTCTGTATGTGGGTATTTACAAGCGCCAACCACTTTTTGAGCCTCATTACGCCCTTCTTGAGATATAGAGAGCCGGGGTATTGTTAATCAATATTTAGAACTTTAAGTTCTACAAACAGCAAACAGGCTAACTTGTGTTGAATAGTTGTGGAGAGAAGGCAGAAGTCAGCTAATTGTGATGTGGTCTATTATTATGTTATATATCCTGAAACTAGCTTACTTGTTATATATTTTACATAGCAGATTGCATTGCAGTTTATTATATGGAACCGACACTATTTAGTATAAAAGAGCGCAGACGGCCTCCTGTCATTTCTACAGTTTATTATAATGATCACAATCTATACATTTATATCTCTGTGATTTATGTAAGTCATACTCTATGATAAATACAGTGACTTGGCCTAGTCCTCTACCTTACTAACAAAATGGTCAATGGGTGGAATAGTTTTAATAGACAGAACCAAAAATGACAAACAAACAAATACACAAGTAGGCAAACAAAAACCTTTAAGCAATCATGTAAAGCATGTCTAACATCTGAACAGTGAGAGAGAACAAAGCGGAGCTCCTTTCAGAGCATCGATCTGCTCCTGAAAGCACACAGATCCACAGAGCTCTGATTGCTCCCTGCCTCTCTCCCACTCCCTGCCTGCCTCTCTCCCGCGCCTGCCTCCAACTCTTCTCTGGCTCCTCTCGGAGAATGTGCTTATTGATCTGGCCCACTTCTGTAGAGTTAACTCACTGATATATCCTGACCAAGGGCTTCCTTGAGCCTGAAAGCGTTTGGAATGCTGGTGAGAAAACAATACATGAACAAATAAAGAATAAGAAGAATATTGAAAAGAATGCAGCCTGTAACGGAAACATCCCCCTTGTGCCTAGTGAGAGACAGTTTGACAGTTATAGAGAATAAGATCAGTCAGAATATGTAACAAAGTGTAATACATTGTACAGTAGGTCTGGAAGATTAGTTATGGCATCAGCGGCAGCTAATGGGGATCCTACTCAAATTAAAATGTAGTTACTGGCTACTAGTAGCTGGTGGTGTTGCAGACCGGATTGTTATTTCAATATCAATATTGCCAACATTTACTAAAGGTCTCCTTCTAGTTTTCCTTTTCAAGTGTTGTGCTCTTCAACATTTGTGTCAGCACATTTATGGTAGAATCATTGTGTCTGAAAATACTGTGTGGGGTTCTGGTTGTGTTTGCTTGTCTGTATGGCGTATGTGTAATCAGGTCCATAGTGAGTGGTTATGTGTCGATCTGTGTGTATTTTAGCAAGGGTGTTCTGTTGTCATGTTTGTAGCGTTCCATGTGGGAAGGCCTGCTGAGAAGTAAGCCATCTGTAGTGTTCTGCCGGGCGACATGTTGTAAAGCGAGATTTGAGAGTTTGGGGAGACTTGACTTGTCAAATCTTGGCACATAATGAGACAGAAGGGAGTGAAGGCAGGAAAGTGTCCAGAGATAAACAATTAGATGAGTCCCAGTGGTAAAGGCCATGGGCAATGGGAGGACGCTCCCAAAAACAAAATCAATATGGCTTCCAGAAAGGACACACTGGGGTAAAGTGATGAAGGGGTTAACACTTATTTCTCAGATCAGGACACACAGAAGAACAGAGTCGCAGCTTGCTCAAAATCAATAGGGCTACTGGTGTGAGCATGGATTGAAGAAAGGTGTCTGTCATCCTAGACACATTTGAATACTGTATTTAATACACAACAGTCACAGTATTACGTTGTAGATCTAATAAGAGACAAAGACATGACACGCATACCAACAGAAAGTGGGGGTATATATCAGCAGGGATAACGAACTGAATTAGGCCAGCCAGTCTCACAGGAACAGCCAATTTTGAAATGTATTGAAAGGATCTTTAAGTAGGCGGCATTTGGGAATGGTGGATTCACACACTGTGATACAAACATAATAGAGCCTGGTCCACAGAAAGCGTGGGCTGTCCCAAAGCGTCCTATCCCCTCTCAGGCCCTGCCCAGACTCGCAGGTCTCATCTCACATCTCACCACTGTTCCCAGCAGGCCTCACAAGGGTAGCGCTGCCAGGGCAGGAGGGTCGGACTGGAGGTGGGGCATCCCGCTATGTGCTTGTACTGGCATTAAAGAAGACAACAAAAAGAGATGGTGAGAGGGGGGGAAACAAGTTGTGTGCGACTGCTGCTGTTAGGCCGGTCTGGTCTCCTCAGAGACTTGGAGGCGCTGACCAGAAAGGTGTGAGTCTGAGCCGTGGCCTGCCCGTCGCCTTGTCTCCACGGAGACAGGGACATGGCTCCCCTGTGGGCTTGTCTCCGTTGTGGCCCGGAGTAGGCGGGAGCATTTGGGATGCAGCCTGACCATCGCCTTGGCTCCAGCGGGACCAGGAGCCAACGCTTCAATGACCTTCAACAACCTGTCAGCCTGTCATCTTGGCCTGGGGGATTAGGAGATATACAAAATAAAAAATCAACTGGGGATGTCTATAGAGACACTATTGACTGTGCCAGTGTATATTTGTTTGGAGAACAAAGGGGATCTATTTTGTGGTAGAGAAGGCACTATGTACAAAGGGATATAATATCGGAGGGGGCCTTCAGAAAGTATTCACACCCCTTGACTTTTCCACATTTTGTTGTGTTTTGGCCTGAATTTAAAATTGATTAAATTCAGATTTTGTGTCACTTGCCTACACACAATACCCCATAATGTCAAAGTGGAATTATGTTTATAGAAATATTTACAAATTAATTAAAAATGAAACGCTGAAATGTCTTGAGTCAATAAGTATTGAACCCCTTTGTTATAGCAAGCCTAAATGAGTTCAGGAGTAAACATTTGCTTAACAAGTCACTTAATATGTGCATGGATTTTTTTATGACTACCTCATCTCTGTACCCTACACATACAATTATCTGTAAGGTCCCTCAGTCGAGCAATGAATTTCAAACACAGATGCAACCACAAAGACCAGGGAGGTTTTACAATTCCTCGCAAAGAAGGGCACCTATTGGTAGATGGATAAAACAAAAGCAGACATTGAATATCCCTTTGAGCATGGGGAAGTTATTAATTGCACTTTCGATGGTGTGTCAATACACCCAGTCACTACAAAGATACAGGCGTCCTTCCTAACTCAGTTGTCGGAGAGGAAGGAAAACGCTCAGGGATTTCACCATGAGGCCAATGGTGACTTTAAAACGGTTACAGTTTAATGGCTTTGATAGGAGAAAACTGAGGATGAATCAAAAACATTGTAGTTACTCCACAATACTAACCTAAATGACCAAGTGAAAAGAAGGAAGCCTGTACAGAATAGATGAGTTGGTTTTTTAGCAACAAAACCGACACGCGCTCAACTATGGGGCAAAACAGACGGGGTTGGCTTAGATTGTTGACAACATGTAAGCTATATTTCGTCTCCAATGTTTATTGAAAACATAAATACATTTCCACAATGAGCACTTGTTGTCTCTCAAATACATAATTACAGTTGTTGGTTAGCTAGCTAGCAATTTTTTTGCCATATTAGCGTTGACATGAAATCAGTCAAAACACCTCAAAACAAGACATGGTATCAAGAACAAGATTAAATGAGCCACTTACGATTCCCCACATGGCAGTTTCTTGTCATTCTTGGTAGCAATCTGGCCATCCAAAATCACAACAACACGCAGATTTTTGCTCCATGGAAGCATGCACATCATTTTGGTGACGTTGTCAGCTAACCTATCTATAAACATCTTCCAAAACATGCATCCTGTTTGCAAAAGGCACTAAAGGAATACTGCAAAGAAATGTGGCAAAGAAATTAACTTTATGTCCTGAATACAAAGTGCTATGTTTGGGGTAAATCCAACACAACACATCACTGAGTACCCCTCTTCATATTTTCAAGCATGGTGGTGGCTGCATCATGTTATGGGTATGCTTGTCATCGGTAAGGGAGTTTTTTAGGATAAGAATAAACAAAATAGAGCTAAGCACAGGCAAAATCCTAGAGGAAAACCTGGTTCAGTCTACTCTCCAACAGACACTGGGAGACAAATCCACCTTTCAGCAGGATAATAACCTAAAACAGAAGGCCAACTATACACTGGATTTGTTTGCCAAGATGACATTGAATGTTCCTGAGTGGCCTAGTTACAGTTTTGACTTAAATTGACTTGAAAATCTATGGCAAGACTTGCAATGATCAACAACCAACTTGACAGAGATTGAAGAATTTTAAAGAGAATAATCTAATGTGCAAATACTGTACAGTCCAGGTGTGGAAAGCTCTTAGAGATTTTACCCAGAAAGACTCACAGCTGTAATCGCTGCCAAAGGTGATTCTAACCTGTATTGACTCAGGGGTGTGAATACTTATGTCAATTAGATATATCTGTATTCCATTTTCAATAAATGTGCAAACATTTCTAAAAACATGTTTTTACTTTGTCATTATGGTGTGATGGGTGAGAATAAAATCTATTTAATCCGTTTTGAATTCAGGCTGTAACACAACAAAATGTGGAATAAGTCAAGGGAAATGAATACTTTCTGAAGGCAGTGTGTGTGTATATATATATATATACGCTCATTTGATTCGTTCAAACCTCTTTTGTTTATATTACCCAATCTTGATGAGGAAAGGTTTTAAATGCTGGACTAAGGCGATCTACTTTCGGATTTTGGATTTGATTGGTCTATCAAAAATGAAACAGCTGGCAGAAGAGAAAAATAAAAAACTAAATTAACATAATTAGACAGCAATAATAGCTATCATCCCAATTCCTGTATTCTGCTCTGTCTTTATATCTATGAGCAGAACAATGGAGTGAAATTACTGTTTGGACAGGCCCCCAGGCAGCATTTTAGTTCGCAACATTTGATTTAAAAGAGAGAAATAAAAAAAATGTAAATCAGTAGCACCTGCCATGATTACAGGCTATGTCAAATGAAAACATTTAACGATAAACATTACTTCAGACCAAACCACTGAAGCAGTCTACATTGTACAATGTGCTGCAAGTAAGCATAGTAAGTACAGCCGTGTGTTCCTATCCCCTACTAACCTATCCTCAGGATGAGTGCTTGTGGTTATCACTCCCCGGTGCATTGAGAGTGGACATATTCTCAGAGCAGTTACCCAAAACAGCAATCATCAGTTATGTGTCCAGTCTGTAAAACAGGACGTACGTACTGAGTCATACAGTACATGACTCACCATCTGCATTATCTGCCCTTTATATTGCAAATACTGTGGTGTGGTGCTTCTAAAGATAGCTTTTTATTTTGTGTGCTAGGGTGACTTTTTCTTGTGCCTCTACTGTCTTCCCTCAGTTACATGGGGATAGTAAAACATCATGCAAATAGTCTTCCTTTAAGTCATATTGGATGGCAACATGACTATCACACAGGACAATGTTGATGCTGTAATAGTCTTTGTAGATATTGCATGAAAGAAAAATTATTGTAATATTGACAGTTCATGGATTAATGTAAATAGTATACTGAAAACAAACAGCAAGCAAATTGCATATCAACTAATTCTGATCTCTTTTTGATTTGAGGTAATCAGAGACGGAGGTATCAACATTCAACATGATTATATCAGGTAAGTCATGGACCCGTTCAGTTTGTCGTTTTTAGAAATGCAAATGGAATATGTCTGTGATAATAATAAGAAAACAGAATCTTCCGTCTCAGTTTGATATTGCACAGTGCCATCAAACCCAGTCCCAGGAGACACTTTGGTAACACAATCTGACTAACCAACACAAGCAATTCTGTGGAAAAATCTGTGCCTTTTTTCTTTGAGCCAAAGAGAAAGAGGATTTTGAATGGTGTGGCAGTGGTTCTTTATGCAGAGCTGAGACGTGACGCCTTCCAGACGGTGAGAGATGGCAAGCCCTAATAATACAGAGCTGTACAATGGTTCTGACAGGCGAGCAATAAAGCAATCAGGGTCCCAAGCATTCCAAATCTCTTTAACGCCCACCCTCTAACAGTCTGAGAGATGGGCGGCTGACCTGTGGGCTGTCAATCATGGAGGATACCTGCTGGATCCTGATCAGGGAGAGCTGAGGGCACGAGTCCATCAGATCTGTTTTCACACTACACACACTAACATTGGAAGCATAACCAAGAAGACAAAAATCCCTACCGCCTCTCTTAATTAAGTGTGTAGAGAAAAGAGACTTGTTTGGTTTAAATGGGTAGGGGAGGGTCTTCGATATAGGAGGGATGGCGTGTGGAATCCCAGTGAGACAGAGAATAACCTTACCCTTGATTTAGGCATTGATCTGTCACGCTGTTTTGTACAAGCAAGAGCTCTCACTGGTGCATTTCAGCTGGGGGGAAAAGAAAAGCATTAAAGCTAGTTCATTAGCTGTCTGTAGCTCATTCCAGCAAATGGATCATGATAATACTGTGGTTAGTTAATGGCTTTCTGGTGTTTCCTCCAGAGCCTCCCTGTCTGAAGGCTGCCTGCTGAAAACCTTCCACTTGTTTTTTTTCCATGTGGGGAGTCCTGTCTTCTCCTGCCTGATTCAGACAGTTGGCTTCAGCCAGTGGTCATGTCTGTGAGAAGTCTGGCTACATGGACTCACTCTAGAGTCCTCTCACTGCAGCACCACAGCAAGCCTTAAAGATGCTGATCCCACATCCTGCTTTACTGTAGACTGAAAATTATGATTTATCTTTTTTTGGTAACTGTTATACTACTGTGTTATTTTTTTATACTTAAAATGTGGTCAAGTATAGATGCTGCTGGGGGTTAATTTTAAAGATATACATTTGCTGTACAGTACCAGTCAGAAGTTTGGACACACGACTCATTCAATGGTTTTTCTTAGTTTTTTACTATTTTCTACATTGTAGAATAATAGTGAAGACATCAAAACTATGAAATAACACATATGGAATCATGTAGTAACCAAAAAAGTGTTAAACAAATCAAAATATATTTAATATTTTAGATTCTTCAAAGTAGCCACCCTTTGCCTTGATAACAGCTTTGCACACTTGGCATTTTCTCAACCAGCTTCATGAGTTAGTCACCCGGAATGCATTTCAATTAACAGGTGTGCCTTCTTAAAAGTTAATTTGTGGAATTTCTTTCCATCTTAATGCGTTTGAGCCAATCAATTGTGTTGTGACAAGGTAGGGTTGGTATACAGAAGACAGCCCTATTTGGACAGTCCATCATTACTTTAAGACATGAAGGTCAGTCAATCCAGAAAATGTCAAGAACTTTTAAAGTTTCTTCAAGTGCAAGGTGGGTGTTTCCAAACTTTTGACTGGTACTGTACATACAGACAGTGAGAATGATGCTAAAATAATATCCACAATACCTCCATGTACTGAGATCAAGTATTGAAAGTATTGAAATCAAGCAATACTCAATATCCTAGTAGTCTTTAAAGGAAAATTCCACTCAAAAAGTCCATTGTTGATATAGCCCCCCCAAAAATGTAATGTCAGCAATCAAGTTTTCAAGATATATAACTTTCAAAATACAGAAATACATCCGCTCTGATGCATTTTGCATCATCTGATGCTGCGTTTTGCATCATATGATGCAAAATGCATATAATGCAAAATACATAATAGCATCTTGAAAACTTGATTGCTGACATGCAAACCATTTTGGAACTATATCAAAAATGGACTAATAGTTTTTGGGCGCCGTTTTCCTTTAAGGTGCCTGAATGAGAGATTTACAAGATTTGGCAGCAAGTGATGAGTTCTGAAGAAGTGTTCTTTATACAATCCGTATGAGACCTCCAGATTTCACCCCAGTGTTTGGCTGACCAGAGCTCACCTGGGGCCTAGTTGGGGGCTCTGGATTGGCTGGTTCCTCCCTGGTCTCTGGTGGCATCTGAATACATGTGATCCTGTAGCTGGAACTGGATGGAGGGTCCACATGTACCTCACCTCACCCTAAGGAGCTGGGGGTCACTGAGAGGCAAGGTGCCATGAGAGGCAGGGTGCAGTGGACCATTCACCACACCACGTCTCGTCTGGACACAACGTCTGGCTCAAGTCTGCTTAGTGACTGGCTTTCCAGTCATAGCCTCCTGTCCATACACATCACTGTCTGTAACTGAGGCCATCAAATGTTCTGTTTGAATAAACCCAGATGTCTAGATTTTTTTTTTTTTATCTGGCCGGCCAAAACTCAAAACAGTGGTGTTTTTCACTTTTTGTTGTACTACTTACATTTTTTTATTGAATGTCATTCTGTCATAATTGTTGAGAACCCAATAACTAGCCTATGGATATTATTGCACTCGCTATGTGTAGGGGTCCTAGGCCTAGTTACATGAATGAATGTGTGCATTTATGTGATAAATCAACATTTGTGGACCGTGTTGGATGCACATCTGCCCAGAAGACAGCTGCAGCTTACCAAGTTAAGGGCCAGCTCAGTCATGAACTCTTGGTCGGCCAGTCCAAACGGATCGTTATATTAAGATGGGGACGAAAACATACAGTGCATTCGGAAAATATTCAGACCCCTTCCCTTTTTCCACATTTTGTTACGTTACAGCCTTATTCTAAAATGTTATTTTTTTTTTTTTTATATACAGTGGCTTGCGAAAGTATTCATCCCCCTTGGCATTTTTCCTATTTTGTTGCCTTACAACCTGGAATTAAAATGGATTTTTGGGGGGTTTGTATCATTTGATTTACACAACATGCCTACCACTTTGAAGATGTAAAATATATTTTATTGTGAAACAAACAAGAAATAAGACAAAAAAACAGAACTTGAGCGTGCATAACTATTCACCTTTGTAGAGTCACCTTTTGCAGCAATTACAACTGCAAGTCTCTTGGGGTATGTCTCTATAAGCTTGGCACATCTAGCCACTGGGATTTTTGCCCATTCTTCAAGGCAATACTGCTCCAGCTCCTTCAAGTTGGATGGGTTCTGCTGGGGTACAGCAATCTTTAAGTCATACCACATATTCTCAATTGGATTGAGGTCTGGCCATTCCAAGACATTTAAATGTTTCCCCTTAATCCACTCAAGTGTTGCTTTAGCAGTATGCTTAGGGTCATTGTCCTGCTGGAAGGTGAACCTCCGTCCCAGTCTCAAATCTCCAGAAGACTGAAACAGGTTTCCTTCAAGAATTTCCCTGTATTTAGTGCCATCCATAATTCTTTCAATTCTGACCACTTTCCCAGTCCCTGCCGATGAAAAACATCCCCACAGCATGATGCTGCCACCACCATGCTTCACTGTGGGGATGGTGTTCTCGGGGTGATGAGAGATGTTGGGTTTGCGCCAGACATAGCGTTTTCCTTGATGGCCAAAAAGCTCAATTTTATTCTGATATGACCAGGGTACCTTCTACCATATGTTTGGGGAGTCTCCCACATGCCTTTTGGCGAACACCAAACGTGTTTGCTTATTTCTTTCTTTAAGCAATGGCTTTTTCTGGCCACTCTTCTGTAAAGCCCAGCTCTGTGGAGTGTACGGCTTAAAGTGGTCCTATGGACAGATACTCCTGTGGAGCTTTGCAGCTCCTTCAGGGTTATCTTTGGTATCTTTGTTGCCTCTCTGATTAATGCCCTCCTTGCCTGGTCCGTGAGTTTTGGTGGGCGGCCCTCTCTTGTTAGGTTTGTTGTGGTGCCATATTCTTTCAATTTTTTAATAATGGATTTAATGGTGCTCCCAACCCTGACCCAACCCTGATCTGTACTTCTCTTGAACCAGATCGAACATCTCTGGCGAGACCTGTAAATAGCTGTGCAGCGACGCTCCCCATCCAACCTGACAGAGCTTGAGAGGATCTGCAGAGAAGAATGGGAGGAACTCCACAAATACAGGTGTGCCAAGCTTGTAGCGTCATACCCAAGAAGACTCGGGGCTGTAATCTCTGCCAAAGGTGCTTCAACAAAGTACTGAGGAAAGGGTCTGAATACTTATGTAATTGTTTTATTTAATTTTTAATAAATGTGACCGTCTGGCTCGATTCGGTCTTATGTAGCAACATTTGAAATGTGTTTTTTACATTGGATAAAAGTACAGACTCAGAGCTAGAAATGTGTGTATCATACACTACTGTTGAGGAACAATGGGAAAGTAATTCTGCTTTGAAAGTTGATAAACTTGTAACATCACTTTTAAGAAAATGGCCCATGAATGTTTTGGTACACCTACTGGAGAGCTCTTATTTGTCTACACCCATTCAGCATCGTTCACACCCTCTAAAGCCTTAGCCCCACCCATCTCTTTAAGGATTCACATGAGGCCATGTACCAAACAACTAAAGATTTCAAGAGCAAAGGCTGGTTCATACTAAGGGTGTGTTCGTAAATTTAATCTGGCGTGCCAGAGTGTGCTCAGAGTGTGCTCTGGGCGTTTGTAAACGTTGTCAGATTGTCCATTCATAAATTCAGAGCGATTCGCTCTCGGAGCATTCAGAGCGCACACAGGACGCTCTGGCCGTGCTAGTGATACAGTCCTGTAGTTTAACATCCGCTTCATCAGACCACTGGTACTTCCTGTTAGAATTTTTGTTTGTAAGCAGGAATCAGAAGGATAGAGTAATGGGGGTGAGGGGGCGATGGAGAGCTTTGTATGCGTCTCTGTGTGTGGAGTAAAGGTGATCTGGAGTTTCTTTCGCCTCTAGTTGCACAGGTGACATGCTGGTAGAAATTAGTTAAGACTAATTTCAGATTTCCTGCATTAAAATCATCGGCCACTAGGAGCACCGCCTCTGGGTGAGCTTTTTCTTGTTTACTTTTGGCCCTATACAGCTTGTTGAGTGTGGCTTTAGTGCCAGCATCGGTTTGTGGTGGTAAATAGACAGCTACGAAAAATATAGATGAAAACTCTCTTGGTAAATAGTTTGGTCTACAGCTTATCATGAGGTATTCTAAGTCAGGCGAGCAGAACCTCAAGACTTCTGTAATATAAGATTGCTCACCAGCTGTTGTTAACAAAGAGAAACACACCACCCCCCTGAGCTTACCCGACGCTGCCATTCTGTCCTGCCGATGTATAGAAAAACCAGCTAGATTTATATTTTCTATGTCCTTGTTCAGCTATGACTCTGAAAATCATAAAATATTACAGTTCTTCAGATCACGTTAATAGGATCGTCTCGAACGGAGCTCATCCAGTTTATTCTCCAGTGATTGCAGGTTCGCCATTAGAACGGAGGGTAGAGGCGTTTTATCCACTCGCCGATGTAGTCTCGTCAGGTATCCCGCACGCCGGCCTCTATAACGCCGCCTCTCCCTTTTTCAAGTGTCAGGGATTTGGGCCTGGTCCAGGATGAGCAGTATGTCCTTCCCCTCCGACTCATTGAAGTAGAAATCCTCATCCAAATTGAGGTTAGTGATCGCTATTCTGATGTCCAGATGCTATTTTTGGTCATAGGAAACGATGGCGGAAACATTATGTACAACAAAAGTTAAGATCAGCGCAAAAACACACAAAATAGCACAATTGGTCAGGAGACCATAAAACATCTGCTATTTCCTCCAGCGCCATTGCATCCTTTTTTCAAATTCCAAACCAAAGGCATCATGACCAACAAATGAATGAGCAGCCTTACTGGGACACCAACTGACGATCACCTTAATTGGCAGCACCTGATGTGCTTATCAACCAGGCTCAACACCTGGACTGTTGCTGCGTGTGGATGTGTAACCTGGCTAGTATGTTTGTCTATATCCTAATGCTAACCTTCCCCCCATATCATAACGTAATCAATAGCTACCATTGCAAAGGTTTTTCAATGTGGATTCAAACTGAAATCGTGAAAAATGTATTGATCAAAACGTATCAGCACCTGTTAAGATAGAGTACCCAGCACCCTATTTAGTTTGTGTGGAGCAGCAACAGTTATTAAGTTAAGGTAAGGTCCCCTGTAGCTCAGTTGGTAGTGCATGGCGCTTGCAATGCCAGGGTTGTGGGTTCGTTTCCCAAGGGGGGCCAGTATTAAAAATGTATCCACTCACTAACTGTAAGATCAGGTGCAAAAATGGGTGGTATTTATTTTACAGTTCTTAGAGATGACTGGATCCAGAGTGGTATTTACAAAAATTTACAAAAGCAGAAAAATTATAAAAATTCTTAGCTTGGAAAAACGATTAACTTAGTTAGTCAATAGCAATATTACCTACTCGAGGACAACACACCCATACGTAAAATGTATGCACGCATGACTGTAAGTCACTTTAGATAAAAGTGTCTGCTAAATGGCATATTTTATTATTATAATTCTTATTACCTATACAATTGACAAAGTGTCAAAATCAGACTAATTTGAGTCAATATAAAATGCATCTGAGTATATGACAGAGCTAGTAACGGCATGTTACCTCAACAGCGCTCCTTGAATGAGGAGTATGGGCATCCTGAAGGCATAAACCATTAACACCTTTAAACAGGTCAATTCTTGACGGATTCTAGACAGAATTTACCGGTTAATAGTGATAACACACTTTAAATGCAGTACTACTGCTCAATTGACATAATAATGACCATTAATTAACATGTTAATGACAACAAAGATATCATTTGCATGCACATTAATGCTTACAATAAATGCTGAAGACACCCCTTAACTGGGATAAACCAAATAACAATACCTGTGGGTAATTCTGTGTTCGTAACCAAGTGGGAGGTGTGAATTTACCAGTTGTGAAGTTGTAAATACCAGTTGGATGCATTCATGTGCTTTGAACTCATTTAGAAACGCCAATTGGCTAATGGCCAACAAGCTGCATAAACCGTAAACTAAAAGTATAGCTATCATGCTTGTAAACAATTTACTGTTAAAAAACATTAATAGATTGCTTTTTTTATAAATAATGTTTTGTTGCATTTAACTGCTGAAAATGCTGTTATTAAGGTCATTTCCTTAGTAGGTGAAGTCAGACGTCAGCATGTGGGAGCTCAGGATGATAGACGAGTTTCCCACTAGTAATTAGCAGTTGGGGGGTCGTTCAAGTGCACTTGGTTACGAACGCAGCATGAAAGCCAATGGGCGCGTTGTTTGAGTGAAGAGGCTAAAGCACCTCCCGAGTGGCACAGTGGTCTAAGGCACTGCATCGCAGTGCTAGCTGTGCCACTAGAGATCCTGGTTCGAATCCAGGCTCTGTCGTAGCCGGCCGCGACCGGGAGACCCATGGGGCGGCGCACAATTGGCCCAGTGTCGTCCAGGGGAGGGGTGGGAATGGCCGGCAGGGATGTAGCTCAGTTGGTAGAGCATGGCGTTTGCAACGCCAGGGTTGTGGGTTCGTTTAACACGGGGGGCCAGTATGAAAAATAAAAAAAGAATGTATGCACTCACTGACTGTAAGTTGCTCTGGATAAGAGCATCTACTAAATGACTTTTTAAAAAAAAAAGTTGGGGAAGGTGCATCTGTGACAGCCGAAAGTTGGACACTTTAGTATTCGAACAGCAAGGCAGTGGCCATACAGCATTTATTGGGATGCGGCCACCGCAGAAGTCAGAGCATTCATACTTCTTGCACTTTGGGGAGCTGTCATACGCATCCAATAGATTGGTCTGCACCGCACCACTCTTAGTGATTCAAGGCTTATCTCTATAGCCATCCAGCTAATTACAAGCAATTGGCTAAACGAAAAGACAAGACCTTACCTCTTCTAAAATGTTGGAGTCTGTTTCCCACTGCGTGACATACAGTGCCTTCGGAAAGTATTCAGACCCCTTGACTTTTTCCAGATTTTGTTAGGTTACAGCCTTATTCTAAAATTGATTAAATAATTTTCACCCCTCATCAATCTACATACAATACCCCATAATGACAAAGCAATAACAGGTTTTTAGAAATGTTTGCTAAACTGAAATGTTACATTTACATAAGTATTCAGACCCTTTACTCAGTACTTTGTTGAAGCACCTTTGGCAGTGATTACATCCTCGTGTCTTCTTGGGTATGACGCTACAAGCTTGGCACACCTGTATTTGGGGAGTTTATACCATTCTTCTCTGCAGATCTTCTCTGTCAGGTTGGATGGTGAGTGTTGCTGCACAGCTATTTTTAAGTCTCTCCAGAGATGTTCGATCGGGTTCAAGTCCGGGCTCTGGCTGGGCAACTCAAGGACATTCAGAGACTTGTCCCAAAGCCACTCCTGCGTTGTCTTGGCTGTGTGCTTAGGGTCGTTGTCCTGTTGGAAGGTGAACCATTGCCCCAGTCTGAGGTCCTGAGCGCTCTGGAGCAGGTTTTCATCAAGGAACTGTCGGTACTTTGCTCCGTTCATCTTTGCCTTGATCCTGACTAGTCTCCCAGTCCCTGCCGCTGAAAAACATCCCCACAGCATGATGTTGTCATCATCATGCTTCACCGTAGGGATGGTGCTAGGTTTCCTCCAGACGTGACACTTGGCATTCAGGCCAAAGAGTTCAATCTTGGTTTCATCAGACTAGAGAATCTTGTTTCTCATGGTCTGAGAGTCTTTAGGTGCCTTTTGACAAACTCCAAGCAGGCTGTCATGTGCCTTTTACTGAGGAGTGGCTTCAATCTGGCCACTCTACCATAAAGGCCTGATTGGTGGAGGGCTGCAGAGATGGTTGTCCTTCTGGAAGATTCTCCCATCTCCACAGAGGAATTCTAGAGCTCTGTCAGAGTGACCATCGGGTTCTTGGTCACCTGACCAAGGCCCTTCTCCCCCGGGTTGCTCAGTTTGGCCGGGTGGCCAGCTCTAGGAAGAGTCTTGGTGGTTCCAAACTCCTTCAATTTAAGAATTATGGAGGCCACTGTGTTCTTGGGGACCTTCAATGCGGCAGAGATGTTTTGGTACCCTTTCCCAGATCTGTGCGTCGACACAATCTTGTTTCGGCGCTCTACAGACAATTCCTTCGACCTCATGGCTAGGTTTTTGCTCTGACATGCACTGTCAACTGTGGGACCTTATATAGACAGGTGTGTGCCTTTCCAAATCATGTCCAATCAATTGAGTTTACCACAGGTGGACTCCAATCAAGTTGTAGAAACATGTCAAGGATGATCAATGGAAACAAGATGCACTGAGCTCAATTTCGAGTCTCAAAGCAAAGGGTCTGAATTCTTATGTAAATAAGATATTTTTGTTTTTTAGTTTTTATAAATTTGCAAGAATTTATAAAAACCTGTTTTCGCTTTTTCATTATGGGGTATTGGATCCTTTGTTCGTACCCCCCAGGGCAATTGAAATGATTCCAGAGGCTGATCCAAAATACCGCCGGCGGAGAAGAGGTATTCGGAGTGGACTTCTAGTCCAACTCAGGAGGTGCGCACACCATCCACCGCTTTCGAGTATATTACTCGGTAATGTTCAGTCTCTGGATAATAAAGTAGACGAGCTCAGGGTGAGAATCTCCTTCCAGAGAGACATCAGGGATTGTAACATACTCTGTTTCACGGAAATATGGCCCTCTCGGGGTATACTCTCTTTGTCCATACTGCCAGCTGGGTTCTCAGTATATCGCGCAGACAGAAATAAAATACTTTCCGGGAAGAAGAAAGGCGGGGGTGTTTGTTTCATGACTAACCACTCATAGTGTGATTGTGATAACATACAGGAACACAAGTCCTTTTGTTCACCCGACCTAGAATACCTCACAATCAAATGCAGACCGTATTACCTCCAAAGAGAATTATCTTTGGTTATAGTCACAGCCGTGTATATTCCCCCTCAAGCCGATACCACGACGTCCCTCAAAGAACTTCACTGGACTTTATGCAAACTAGAAACCACATATACTTAGGCCGCATTTATTAAAGCTGGGGATTTTAACAAAGCAAATTTGAGGAAAACGCTACCGTGTTCTATCAACACATTGACTGTAGTACTCACACTGCTAAAACACTCGACCACTACTACTCCAACTTCCGGGAACCCTACGAGGCCCTCCCCGCCCTCCCTTCGGCAAATCTGATCACAACTCCATTTTGCTCCTCCCTTCTTATAGGCAGTAACTCAAACAGGAAGTACACGTGCTAAGGACTATTCAACGCTGGTCTGACCAATCGGAATCCACGCTTCAAGATTGTTTTGATCTCGCGGACTGGGATATGTTCCGGGTAGCCTCCGAGAATAACATCAACAAATACACGGATACGGTGACTGAGTTCATTAGGAAGTGTATAGGAGATGTTGTACCCACTGTGACTATTAAAACCTACCCTAACCAGAAACCGTGGATGGATGGCAGCATTCGCACAAAACTTCATTTAACTATGGCAAGGTGACTGGGAATATGGCTGAATACAAACAGTGTAGTTATTCCCTCCGTAAGGCAATCAAACAGGCAAAACGTCAGTATAGAGACAAAGTGGAGTTGCAATTCAACGGCTCAGACACGAGACGTATTTGGCAGGGTCTACAGACAATCACGGACACCGACGTCTTGCTTCCGGACAAGCTAAACACCTTCTTCGCCCGCTTTGAGGATAACACAGTGCCACCGACGCAGCCCGCTACCAAGGGCTGTGGGCTCTCCTTCTCCGTGGCCGACTTGAGTAAGACATTTAAACGTGTTAACCCTCGCAAGGCTGCCGGCCCAGACGGCATACCTAGCAGTGTCCTCAGAGCATGCGCAGACCAGCTGGCTGGACTGTTTACGGACATATTAAATCTCTCCCTATCCCAGTCTGCTGTCCCCACTTGCTTCAAGATGTCCACCATTGTTCCTGTACCCAAGAAAGCAAAGGTAACTGAACTAAAAGACTACCGCCCCGTAGCACTCACTTCTGTCATCATGAAGTGCTTTGAGAGTCTAGTTAAGGATCATATCACCTCTGCCTTACCTGACACCCTAGACCCACTTCAATTTGCTCCGTATCACACACTCACAAACTAAAGTCATATGTGTGTACATTGTACACTCAAGTAGTGAGAGAGAGACTCAAATATCACATTCATTTATATCCACTGTATACATGAATCACGTCAAAGTTTGCTCCTGTTTTAGTCAAGGCTTTGGTCACGTTCGTGTGGGTCACCTTAATGATTGGTTGACAATAGAGCCTCCATAAATGCAGGCGAAGTCTGACAATTTCTATCCTCATAATGCAACACACTTTGAAAGGCGGTGACGAACAATGGACGTGACCAATGACTGTATTTGAATGGACAAAGCCATCTATCGCGTGACTCCATTCCTACGTGAAGACTCAATAGCGCATTTGAAGCCAAGGATGTCAGTTTTAGCTTGCTAACATGGCTTCTCATGGGGGATATTTATGTAGACATACCATGTGCAGTTTGAGCTGCTCCATAAAGTGACGTTGCATGCTAGCTCAGTGCTGCACCCTCTCTTGAGTATCTCAAGTTGAAGGCTGACCAGGGTACTGAAGACTGCCATTAGCAACTAAATCCTTATAACTAATTCTGTGTGCGATTTGAAAATGGTTCAAGGACATACATCATGTGTAATAGAAGCAATTATTGGTGCCATGATTGTCTTCGTTTTATCATTTTTTTACATGACGGTTGAGCACAAAGATTGCCATTTTCCACTTGACTATAATTGGGGAATCTTGTTTTCTGAAAACAATGTTTGCAGTACAGCGGTCGATCTTGAACTTTGTGGATTCAATTAGAGGATGCAGTCGTTCTCCCCTGTTAAAAGCCATGAACTTCACCGGCGCACATACTCCTAGGAGCCAGTTCACAGTGTTGGTAAGTAGGCCTACAACAGGTTGGCGATACGAGGGGAGAACAACTGCCTCCTCTCATTGAAGCCACGGCTGTTCAAGGCCGACCACAGTGCTGCAATCATTGTTTGCAAAAAACAGGATCCCCCATTTTAGTGAATGGAAAAACTGCAATCTTCGTGTAAAAAAAAAAAAATGTTTTGAAGACAATCATGGTACCAATAATTGCTTTTAATACACCAAATGTATGTCCTTGAACAGATTATTTTAAAATCGCACAGAGAAGAAGTTATAAGGATAATTAATTTGCTAATGTCAGACTGCAGTACCCTGTTCGGCCTTCAACTTGAGTTACTCAATGAGAGAGGGCAGCACAGAACTATCCTGCAACGTCACTTACTGGAGTAGCTTAAATTGCACATCTTATGTCTCCATGAGGCTCCATCTTAACCGACTTAATTTTGCTTCAGTGCACTATGGAATCTTAACATAGGATTGAATGGTGTCTCGTGATCGATGCCTTTGTCCATTCATATATACTGTCATTGGGCGATACCAAACAATTAGAAAACAAACATTTCTAAATGACTGATAATGATAACCAGACTGTCATTTGTGCTTAATGTCACAAAATACATGTTTGATGGGACTAGCGATAGCATAATAATTTTTTGTGCGCTTTTATAACAACTTTTTTGCAATTCTACTCATTTTGCCATGTAATAAATAAATATAAATAATGTGGCAGAGATAATTTTTTTGTTGCAGTTTTACAGCTAATTTCCTGTAATTCTACCCATTTTGCTATGGGTTAGAGATACATCTTTGCAGTTTTAAAGCTAATTTCCTTCAATTCTACACACTTTGCCAAGAATTATGCCATGTTAATGATATCTGATTGAAAGTGACTAAGATAATCCATTGGGGCCCCCTGGAGGTCAGGGCCCCTGGGCATCTGCCCTGCGTACCTGGTCGGTATTCGGCAATGATTACCACAAGTTTAGATAGCTGGCAAGACTATGCAAATCGGAATGAAAAATCTGACCATTGCATCAGATTAAAATGTACACTGTAGATATAGATGAATATACTATATACAGTGGGGAAAAAAAGTATTTAGTCAGCCACCAATTGTGCAAGTTCTCCCACTTAAAAAGATGAGAGAGGCCTGTCATTTTCATCATAGGTACACGTCAACTATGACAGACAAATTGAGAAAAAAAAATCCAGAAAATCACATTGTAGGATTTTTAATGAATTTATTTGCAAATTATGGTGGAAAATAAGTATTTGGTGACCTACAAACAAGCAAGATTTCTGGCTCTCACAGACCTGTAACTTCTTCTTTAAGAGGCTCCTCTGTCCTCCACTCGTTACCTGTATTAATGGCACCTGTTTGAACTTGTTATCAGTATAAAAGACACCTGTCCACAACCTCAAACAGTCACACTCCAAACTCCACTATGGTCAAGACCAAAGAGCTGTCAAAGGACACCAGAAACAAAATTGTAGACCTGCACCAGGCTGGGAAGACTGCATCTGCAATAGGTAAGCAGCTTGGTTTGAAGAAATCAACTGTGGGAGCAATTATTAGGAAATGGAAGACATACAAGACCACTGATAATCTCCCTCGATCTGGGGCTCCACGCAAGATCTCACCCCGTGGGGTCAAAATGATCACAAGAACGGTGAGCAAAAATCCCAGAACCACACGGGGGGACCTAGTGAATGACCTGCAGAGAGCTGGGACCAAAGTAACAAAGCCTAACATCAGTAACACACTACTCCGCCAGGGACTCAAATCCTGCATTGCCAGACGTGTCCCCCTGCTTAAGCCAGTACATGTCCAGGCCCGTCTGAAGTTTGCTAGAGTGCATTTGGATGATCCAGAAGAGGATTGGGAGAATGTCATATGGTCAGATGAAACCAAAATAGAACTTTTTGGTAAAAACTCAACTCATCGTGTTTGGAGGACAAAGAATGCTGAGTTGCATCCAAAGAACACCATACCTACTGTGAAGCATGGGGGTGGAAACTTCATGCTTTGGGGCTGTTTTTCTGCAAAGGGACCAGGACGACTGATCCGTGTAAAGGAAAGAATGAATGGGGCCATGTATCGTGAGATTTTTAGTGAAAACCTCCTTCCATCAGCAAGGGCATTGAAGATTAAACGTGGCTGGGTCTTTTAGCATGACAATGATCCCAAACCCACCGAAGGAGTGGCTTCGTAAGAAGCATTTCAAGGTCCTGGAGTGGCCTAGCCAGTCTCCAGATCTCAACCCCATAGAAAATCTTTGGAGGGAGTTGAAAGTCTGTGTTGCCCAGCGACAGCCCCAAAACATCACTGCTCTAGAGGAGATCTGCATGGAGGAATGGGCCAAAATACCAGCAACAGTGTGTGAAAACCTTGTGAAGACTTACAGAAAACGTTTGACCTGTGTCATTGCCAACAAGGGGTATATAACAAAGTATTGAGAATCTTTTGTTATTGACCAAATACTTATTTTCCACCATAATTTGCAAATAAATTCATAAAAAATCCTACAATGTGATTTTCTGGATTTTTTTTCTCATTTTGTCTGTCATAGTTGACATGTACCTATGATGAAAATTACAGGCCTCTCTCATCCTTTTAAGTGGGAGAACTTGCACAATTGGTGGCTGACTAAATACTTTTTTGCCCCACTGTATATATTGTGGCGTACAGCAGGTCAGCCACCAGGGGGAGACTTGTCGAGGCCTGGTTACAGATGGAGTATACATCACGAGGCGGGGGCTCCATCTGCTGGACGTGCCAGGTCTCGACGGGCTCCCCGGACAGGACTAATTGGGGCTGATTGGGAGCTGGTGAGTAATTAAGGGCGGATTTCTCACCAGCTGTGCAAGGCCCATAAAGCTGCCAGAAGGGCAGCACATGAGAGAGGACTTGGGGGAAGTAAGGTAACTTCCGTGTAGTTGGAGACGGTATCCTGGAGATGGTCTCATGGGGAGACCTAACCTTGTCTTTTGATTATTTTATTAACAAACACCCTTGAAACTGAGCTAATCATACTCTGTCCGTGTCTGATCTGTGTAAATGTTTTGACCCAACCCCCTGATCTGCCACAAGTGGTGGAGAATGTGGGCACTTTGATAACGTGGTCAGATCAGGGTTGACGTTTACACAGCATCAGCATGGACGAGTTGATAGCTCAGTTCGTCCGGGCCCAACAAGCACAACAGGCGGTTCATGAACGAACACTGGAGGAACAGCGACTACAAAATGTCCGCCTCGTGGAGGAAGTCAGGAAGCTGCAAGGAGGAGCGTCTCCTGCATCCCATCCCAACCAGTTTTTAATCAAGCTAACGGAAGATGATGACATTGAAACATAACTCTGTACGTTTGAACGGACAGCGCTATGGGAAGGATGGCCAAGGCCGAAGTGGGCAAGTCTGCTGGCCCCGTTCCTCTCTTGGAATACCCGCCACCGACGACCCCAGGTAGATGGAGACCAACAGAGGTGTTTTGAGTGTGGCGCCCGGGTGCACATTGCCTGGAATTGCCCTGTTCGAGAGGAGTCGATGCCATCAGCTAGCACCGGAGGCCAGGTGGGTCACACCGTGAACTATGTCACCTCCTGTTGGGCGCACCATGAATCAACTGCACCCATGGTCCCGGTGAAGGTGACGGACATGACACGTAAGCGCTATTAGACTCCGGAAGCATGGTTACGCTCGTAACCACGAGCCTGCTGAACCAGGAGACCGAATGGGGTAGGGAGATGTCAATTTCCTGTGTTCACAGTGACACAAAGCGGTATCCCGCCATATGGACCAACATCGTGACACCACAAGGGAGCTGCCAGATGATGGTGGGTGCAGTACCAGAGCTGCCGGTACCTATCCTGTTCGCGACCCTATGGGGGCACGAGTTGAAAAAAAAGATACGAGCCGGCCGAAGAAGAGAGTGGGGACGACCCCTCGCCGGTGCGGCCAGGACGCCACCGGTTAACCAACCTGACTCTACGGGGTCGGAGTCGGAGGGGGAGCCGGAACCGAACCCACTGGGGGAACCACTGGAGGAGGAGCCCAGCCTCCCCGTTCTCGATTTCGAGGGGCCAGTCAAGACCCCCGTTGGGGGCCAACTAAGGGGACAATTTGGGATGGCCCAGCGGGAGGATCCAAATTTGAAAGCTGCCACAGCCCAAGTGATAGAGGTGGATGGACAGCTACTTCCGGGGGTGAGTGACTGGCGATACCCCCATTTCCAAATTAAGAATAACCTTTTGTATCAGGTGTCGCGCTAACAGGGGGAACTTCGAGAGGTATTGTTGCTGCCCCGAAGGTACGTAGGAACCGTTCTTCAGCTGGCCCACACCCACCGGTTGGGGGCGCATCTGGGAATGGAGAAGACCGGGAACGGGTCGCCGCCTGGTTCCACTGACCCGGGATGAGGAGGGCCGTAGAAGACTACTGTCGCAGCTGCCCGGAGTGTCAACTCACTCCCCCGAAAGCACACTTCCGAAACCCTCTGGTCCCCCTGCCGATCATCGGGGTGCCCTTTGAACGCATCGCCATGGACATAGTAGGACCCCTGGTAAAGACTGCACAAGGACACAGGTACATCTTGGTAATAGTAGACTATGCCACCCGGTATCCCGAGGCCATTCCCCTACGGGCGGCGGTATCCAAGGGAATCGCCCGGTAGCTATTCCACCTCTTTAGCCGGGTGGGCATCCCGAACGAGATCCTGACAGACCAAGGTACAGAGTTTATGTCCCGCCTCATGAAAGAGTTGTGTGCCCTCATGCAGTTCAAGCAGATCCGGACCTCCGTTTTTCACTCGCAGATGGATGGGCTCGTCGAGCGCGTTAACAAAACGCTCAAACAGATGCTGCGGAAGGTCATCGAGCAGGACGGGAAGAACTGGGACCAGCTGCTACCCCACCTAATGTTCTCAATCCGAGAAGTACCCCAATCCTCCACTGGGTTTTCCCCGTTTGAACTCCTCTACGGGAGGAGGCCACGTGGCCTAATGGACCTCGCCAAGGAGGTGTGGGAAGCCCAACCGACCCCCTTACGCAGCGTGGTAGAGCACGTGGAGACGATGCGGGAGCGGATGACAGCCATATGGCCAGTTGTGAGGGAACATATGGAGAAGGCTCAACGTGCCCAAGCCCAGGTTTACAATCGGGGAACCCAGCCCCGAGAATTCCAGGTGGGAGACAGGGTGTTGGTGTTGATCCCCACGGCCGAAAGTAAGTTCCTGGCAACATGTCATGGACCATTCGAGGTTGTCGAGAAACTGGGACCTGTCAACTACCGCGTACGGCAACCGGGGAGATGGAAACCTCAACAGATTTACCACGTGAACCTGTTGAAGAAGTGGCACGAGAGTACAGCCTTGGCCATGTTATGGTCGGGACCCAGGACGCCAACGGTACCAGTGGTGGTCCCGAGCAGTGAGGACCTCGACCCGGCCCAGAAGCAAGAGCTCCGGGAGCTTGTCGATCGGAACACGGCGGTGTTCTCCAAGAAGCCGGGCCGCACGACCCTCATTGAACACCACATCCGTACCCGGCCCGGGGAAATGGTAAGAAAGAGGCCATATCGAATTCCGGAGGCCCGACGGAAGGCCGTGAAACAAGAAGTGGAGGCTATGCTGAGGATGGGAGTCGTTGAAGAGTCCCACAGTGCATGGTGCAGCCCCATCATGTTGGTGCCCAAACCGGACGGTAGCCTCCGCTTCTGTAATGATTTCCGGGGTGTGAACGACATAAGTGTATTCGACGCCTACCCCATGCCGAGGGTGGACGAGCTAATTGATCGATTGGGAAAGGCCCGGTACATCAGCACCCTTGACCTGACCAAAGGATATTGGCAGGTACCATTGGCAACCTCCTCCCGGGAGAAGATGGCGTTTTCGACACCAGACGGTCTGTACCAGTACCGGGTGCTCCCGTTCGGTCTCCACAGAGCTCCGCCCACATTCCAGCGACTGATGAACAGAGTGCTTCGACCCCACCAGCAGTACGCAGCGGCCTATCTGGATGATATCATCATCCACAGCCAAGGTTGGGAGGAGCACCTGGCGCGCCTCCAGGCGGTCCTTGACGCGCTCAGACAAGCCGGGTTGACCGCAAACCCCAAGAAATGCAAGCTAGGGTTCGAGGAGGTGGAGTACCTGGGGTATTTGATCAGACGGGGGAACGTCAAGCCCCAGGAGAGGAAGGTTCACGCGGTACGTGACTGGCCCGTTCCTCGCACCAAGACACAGGTCAAGTCCTTCCTGGGACTGGCAGGATACTATAGCCGGTTTATCCCCAACTTTGCGGCTATAGCTTCCCCCCTCACCGATCTAACCAAGGCCCGCTTCCCGAAAACAGTGAAATGGACGGACAAGACAGAAGCGTCATTCAGCCATCTGAAGGAAGTGCTGTGCTCCCATCCGATTCTCGTAACGCCCGATTTCCAGGTGCCGATGGTGGTCCAGACGGATGCATGTGATATGGGACTAGGGGCCGTTCTGTCCCAGATACACGATGGGGAGGAGCACCCCATCATGTACATCAGCACAGCTGAAAACTGTTGTGCTGATTTAAAGAAGCAATAAAACTGGCCTTCTTGAGACTGGTTGAGTATCTGGAGCATCAGCAGTTGTGGGTTCGATTACAGGCTCATAATGGCCAGAAACAAATAACTTTCTTCTGGAACTCGTCAGTCTATTCTTGTTCTGAGAAATGAAGGCTATTCCATGCGAGAAATTGCCAAGAAACTGAAGATCTCGTACAGTAATACCTAGAAATACAAAACAATACACATAATCCAAAAAGTAAAAAGAAAGAAATATCAGAACGAGCCATGTCAGAGTCTGGAATATAAATACAGTGCCTTCAGAAAGTACTCACACCACTTGACTTTTTCCACATTTTGTTGTGTTACAAATTGGGATAAAAATTTATTGAATTGTCTTTTTTTTTCTCGATCTACACAAAATACTCTAATGTCAAAGTGGAAGAAAAATTCTAACATTTTTTAAAGATCAATGAAAAATAAAACACTAATATATCTTGATTATATATGTATTCAACACCCTTAGTTAATACAGGTTAGAATCACCTTTGGCAGCGATTTCAGCTGTGAGTCTTTTCGGGTAAGTCTCTAAGAGCTTTGCACACCTGGATTGTACAATATTTGCCTATTATTCTTTTCTAAACTCTTCAATCTCTGTCAAGTTGGTTGGTGACCATTGCTAGACAACCATTTTCAAGTCTTGCCATATATTTTCAAGCTGATTTAAGTAAAACTGTAACTGGGCCACCCAGGAACATTCATCTTGGTAAGCACCTCCAGTATATATAGTTTTAGGTTATTGTCCTGCTGATGGGTGAATTTGTATTCCAGTGTCTGTTGGAAAGCAGACTTAACCAGGTTTTCCTCTAGAATGTTGCCTGTGCGTAGCTCTATTCCATTTATTTTCATCCCTAAACAAATCCCTAGTCCTTGCCGATGACAAGCATATCCATAACATAATGCAGCCACCACCATGCTTGAAAATATGAAGAGTGGTACTTAGTGATGTGTTGTGTTGGATTTGCCCCAAACATAATGCTTTGTATTCAGGACAAAAGTTCATTTCTTTGCCACATTTTTTGCAGTATTACTTTAGTGCCTTATTGCAAACAGGAACAAAAAAATAATAATCTGTACAGACTTCCTTCTTTTCACTCTGTCCTTTAGGTTAGTATTGTGGATGGCAGGGGCCGAGCTATATCAAGCGGTGTGGTAGGAAGGCCCGGAAAATTGTTAGACACCACCCAAGACTATTCTCTCTGCTTCCGCACGGCAAGCGGTACCGGTGCATCAAGTCTGGCACCAACAGGCTCTTCAACAGCTTCTATTCCCAAGCAATAAGACTGATAAATAGCTAACAAAATAGCTACACAGACTATCTGAGTTAACCTTGTATCCTTATTGACCTTTTAGTTTGAGTTTTGCACTGTTTCTATGCACACTCGCAGGGCCCTACACACTCACACACACACTCACTCCATCATCTGCTCACTCACACATAATATGCACATACATTTCTACTGACTCTACACACATGTACACCCACTCACATACAAGCTGCTGCTACTCTGTTTATCATATATCCTGATGCCTAGTCCCCTTATCTCTATACATATATGCCTCCATCACTCCATTATCCCTGAACATTGTAAATATGGTATTGAAGCTGACCCTGTATATAATATGCTTACTTACTTACATATTGTGTTCTTCATATTTATTCTTATTTCTCCTGTGTTTTTTTCTAGTATTACATTGTTATTGATTATTGCATTGTTGGGTTTTGAGTTTGAAAGAAAGGCATTTCACTTTACTTGTGCATGTGACATTAAAACTTGAAACTTGGAGTAACTACAATGTTGTTAATCCATCTTTTGTTACTTTACAGCCTTATTCTAAAATGGATTAAATCACTCTACACACAATACCCCATAATGATAAAGCAAAACATTTTTTTTTTATGTTTGCAAATTAATACAAAATAAAAAACATAAATACCTTATTTACATACAGTGAGGGAAAAAAGTATTTGATCCCCTGCTGATTTTGTAAGTTTGCCCACTGACAAAGAAATGATCAGTCTAATTTTAATGGTAGGTTTATTTGAACAGTGAGAGACACAATAACAACAAACATTTCCAGAAAAACGCATGTAAAAAACGTTATAAATTGATTTGCATTTTAATGAGGGAAATAAGTATTTAACCCCCTCTCAATCAGAAAGATTTATGGCTCCCAGGTGTCTTTTATACAGGTAACGAGCTGAGATTAGGAGCACACTCTTAAAGGGAGTGCTCCTAATCTCAGTTTGTTACCTGTATAAAAGACACCTGTCCACAGAAGCAATCAATCAATCAGATTCCAAACTCTCCACCATGGCCAAGACCAAAGAGCTCTCCAAGGATTTCAGGGACAAGATTGTAGACCTACACAAGGCTGGAATGGGCTACAAGACCATCGCCAAGCAGCTTGGTGAGAAGGTGACAACAGAAGAAACACAAAATAACTGTCAATCTCCCTCGGCCTGGGGCTCCATGCAAGATCCCACCTCGTGGAGTTGCAATGATCATGAGAACGGTGAGGAATCAGACCAGAACTACACGGGATAATCTTGTCAATGATCTCAAGGCAGCTGGGACCATAGTCACCAAGTAAACAATTGGTAACACACTACGCCGTGAAGGACTGAAATCCTGCAGCGCCCGCAAGGTCCCCCTGCTCAAGAAAGCACATATACAGTGGGGAAAAAAAGTATTTAGTCAGCCACCAATTGTGCAAGTTCTCCCACTTAAAAAGATGAGAGAGGCCTGTCATTTTCATCATAGGTACACGTCAACTATGACAGACAAAATTAGAAAAAAAATTCCAGAAAATCACATTGTAGGATTTTTAATGAATTTATTGGCATATGATGGTGGAAAATAAGTATTTGGTCAATAACAAAAGTTTCTCAATACTTTGTTATATACCCTTTGTTGGCAATGACACAGGTCAAACGTTTTCTGTAAGTCTTCACAAGGTTTTCACACACTGTTGCTGGTATTTTGGCCCATTCCTCCATGCATATCTCCTCTAGAGCAGTGATGTTTTGGGGCTGTCGCTGGGCAACACAGACTTTCAACTCCCCTCCAAAGATTTTCTATGGGGTTGAGATCTGGAGACTGGCTAGGCCACTCCAGGACCTTGAAATGCTTCTTACGAAGCCACTCCTTCGTTGCCCGGGCGGTGTGTTTGGGATCATTGTCATGCTGAAAGACCCAGCCACGTTTCATCTTCAATGCCCTTGCTGATGGAAGGAGGGTTTCACTCAAAATCTCACGATACATGGCCCCATTCATTCTTTCCTTTACACGGATCAGTCGTCCTGGTCCCTTTGCAGAAAAACAGACCCAAAGCATGATGTTTCCAACCCCATGCTTCACAGTAGGTATGGTGTTCTTTGGATGCAACTCAGCATTCTTTGTCCTCCAAACATGACGAGTTGAGTTTTTACCAAAAAGTTATATTTTGGTTTCATCTGACCATATGACATTCTCCCAATCCTCTTCTGGATCATCCAAATGCACTTCAGACGGGCCTGGACATGTACTGGCTTAAGCAGGGGGACACGTCTCGCACTACAGGATTTGAGTCCCTGGCGGCGTAGTGTGTTACTGATGGTTGGCTTTGTTACTTTGGTCCCAGCTCTCAGCAGGTCATTCACTAGGTCCCCCGTGTGGTTCTGGGATTTTTGCTCACCGTTCTTGTGATCATTTTGACCCCACGGGGTGAGATCTTGCATGGAGCCCCAGATCGAGGGAGATTATCAGTGGTCTTGTATGTCTTCCATTTCCTAATAATTGCTCCCACAGTTGATTTCTTCAAACCAAGCTGCTTACCTGTTGCAGATTCAGTCTTCCCAGCCTGGTGCAGGTCTACAATTTTGTTTTTGGTGTCCTTTGAAAGCTCTTTGGTCTTGGCCATTGTGAAGTTTGGAGTGTGACTGTTTGAGGTTGTGGACAGGTGTCTTTTATACTGATAACAAGTTCAAACAGGTGCCATTAATACAGGTAACGAGTGGAGGACAGAGGAGCCTCTTAAAGAAGAAGTTACAGGTCTGTGAGAGCCAGAAATCTTGCTTGTTTGTAGGTGACCAAATACTTATTTTCCACCATAATTTGCAAATAAATTCATTAAAAATCCTACAATGGGATTTTCTGGATTTTTTTTTCTCAATTTGTCTGTCATAGTTGACGTGTACCTATGATGAAAATTACAGGCCTCTCTCATCTTTTTAAGTGGGAGAACTTGCACAATTGGTGGCTGACTAAATACTTTTTTGCCCCACTGTACATGCCCGTCTGAAGTTTGCCAATGAACATCTGAATGATTCAGAGGAGAACTGGGTGAAAGTGTTGTGGTCAGATGAGACCAAAATGGAGCTCTTTGGCATCAACTCAACTCGCCGTGTTTGGAGAAGGAGGAATGTTGCCTATTACCCCAAGAACACCATCCCCACCGTCAAACATGGAGGTGGAAACAATATGCTTTGGGGGTGTTTTTCTGCTAAGGGGACAGGACAACTTCACCGCATCAAAGGGACAATGGACGGGGCTATGTACCGTCAAATCTTGGGTGAGAACCTCCTTCCCTCAGCCAGGGCATTGAAAATGGGTCGTGGATGGGTATTCCAGCATGACAATGACCCAAAACACACGGCCAAGGCAACAAATGAGTGGCTCAAGAAGAAGCACATTAAGGTCCTGGAGTGGCCTAGCCAGTCTCCAGACCTTAATCCCATAGAAAATCTGTGGAGGGAGCTGAAGGTTCAAGTTGCCAAACGTCAGCCTCGAAACCTTAATGACTTGGAGAAGATCTGCAAAGAGGAGTGGGACAAAATCCCTCCTGAGATGTGTGCAAACCTGGTGGCCAACTACAAGAAACGTCTGACCTCTGTGATTGCCAACAAGGGTTTTGCCACCAAGTACTAAGTCATTTTTTGCAGAGGGGTCAAATACTTATTTCTCTCATTAAAAAGCAAATCAATTTATAACATTTCTGACATGCGTTTTTCTGGATTTTGTTGTTGTTATTCTGTCTCTCACTGTTCAAATAAACCTACCATTAAAATTATAGACTGATCATTTCTTTGTCAGTGGGCAAACGTACAAAATCAGCAGGGGATCAAATACTTTTTTCCCTCACTTTAAGTACTCAGACTGTTTGCTATGAGACTCGAAATTAAGCTCAGGTGCATCCTGTTTCCATTGATCATCCTTGAGATGTTTCAACAACTTGATTGTAGTCCACCTGTGGTAAATTCAATTGATTGGACATGATTTGGAAAGGCTCACACCTGTTTATATAAGGTCCAATAGTTGACAGTCCATGTCAGAGCAAAAACCAAGCCATGAGGTCTAAGGAATTGTCCGTAGAGCTCCGAGACAGGATTTTGTCCAGGCACAGATCTGGGGAAGGGTAAGAAAAAATGTCTGCAAGAACACAGTGGCCTACATCATTCTTAAATGTAAGAAGTTTGGAACCACCAAGACTCTTCCTAGAGCTGGTCGCCCAGCCAAACTGAGCAATCGGGGGAGAAGGGCCTTGGTCAGGGAGGTGACCAAGAACCCGATGGTCACTCTGACAGCACTCCAAAGTTCCTCTGTGGAGATGGGATAACCTTCCAGAAGGACAAACATCTCTGCAGCACTCCACTAATCAGGCCTTTATCGTAGAGTGGCCAGATGGAAGCCACTCCTCAGTAAAAGGCACATAACAGCCCGCTTGGAGTTTGCCCAAAGGCACCTAAGGACTCTCAGACCATGAGAAACAAGATTCTCTGGTCTGATGACACCAAGATTGAACTTTTTGGCCTGGATGCCAAGCGTCACATCTGGAGGAAACCTGGCACCATCCCTACGCTGAAGCATGGTGGTGGCAGCATAATGCTGTGTGGATGTTTTTCAGCGGCAGGGACTGGGAGACTAGTCAGGATCGAGGGAAAGATGAACGGCACAAAGTACAGAGAGATTTTTGATGAAAACCTGCTCCAGAGCGCTCAGGACCTCAGACTGGGGCGAAGGTTCACCTTCCAACATGACAACAACCTTAAGCACACAGCCAAGACAACGCAGGAGTGGTTTCAGGACAAGTCTCTGAATGTCCTTGAGTGACTCAGCCAGAGCCCGGACTTGAACCCGATCTAACATCTCTGCATATTCCTGAAAATAGCTGTGCAGCGACGCTCCCCATCCAACCTGACAGAGCTTGAGAGGATCTGCAGAGAAGAATGGGAGAAACTCCCCAAATACAGGTGTGCCAAGCTTGTAGCGTCATACCCAAGAAGACTCAAGGCTGTAATCATTGCCAAAGGTGCTTCAACAAAGTACTGAGTAAAGAGTCTGAATCCTTATGTGCAGGGAAGAGTACCGGGTTGTAGCCAGCTGGTAACATTGACTAAGGTTTAGGGCAGGGTACTGGGTGGATGCCGGCTATTGGTGACTGTTTAACAGTCTGTATGTTTGCAGGGCAAAGCTCTGACCTTGGTTTTTGGTGGACTGCTCTATAGAATCCACCTTTAGTTGACTCTAAACATCACCTTACATAGAGATGTGGAAGTGTCACGACTTCCGCCGAGGCTGCCTCCCCTCCTTGTTCGGGCAGCCTTCGGCGTTCGTCGTCACCAGAGTACTAACCACTGCCGCCCCAATCATCATATCAATTGTCTTGTCAATCACACACACCTGGTACTATTCCCCTAATTAGCCCATGTATAAGTGTTCCCTCTGCCCCCTTGTCCTCGTGGGTGATTGTTTGTTGTGGAGGTTAGTAGCTCGGTGGAGCTCTTGTATTTGGTATCGACGGGAGTATTTTTCCCGTGTGTCTTGTATTTTCCAGTGCACCTGTTTTGTGCCCTGGAGTGTGTTTGACGCATTTCTGCGTAAACCTGTATTTTTTGGATTAAAGCCTGTTTCTGTGATTTACCCTCCTGCGCCTGACTCCTTCAACACCACCTTATCACAGGAAGGTTAAGTCTGATTTTACATTTAGCCAAAGTTTGGCAAACAGGACCAGGAACAAAAAAAAATACCCCAACAACTTCTTCCATAAATTAGCAGCTGGTTCATGCACAAGAGGTTGCCTTGGCCGGAAAAAGGGATTGCTGAGGCGTTGTCGGACCTTTAAACCTTTGTTACCAATGACGTGTCATCCCTCACTCTGTCATGTTTAACTAAAACCAATACCCATTCAAAGCAGAATCCATCAGTGTTAATTCAGAAGAATGACAGATTGCCTTTCCTCCGCACTCAAAGCATCTGGATCCTTTCTCTACTACTCCCCCTCTCTTATTTATGGTAAACAGCCTGAACAACAGCTGGGAGATGGGAATTTACAAGATAATCAACTGTTAGTTAGGCACCACACTGATGCCCTATACCCAACCATCTGCAAGTTAATATTAATTTACTCTGCTGATTTTCCCATAGGCAACAGTCCATTTATTGATTTCTTCTTGGGGGATTCACCCACACTTAAAATTATGAAATAATTTCTGCAGGAGAAATATTTTAACCAAATAAAAGGTTGCCTTAAGTGTAATTTAATCTGTGTGGGATAGAACTTTACGGTCCAAGCAAGTTAAAACACTTGGGTGCTATTGAATTCTGTTGGTGTTAAGTTGTTTCTCTTCATGTTGACAAAATAAACAGCAGAGCAGAACCAATTGCCAGTGGATTATATTGGTCTGTTATTGGTTCCAGTGGGACAACAGCAGTCTGAAAACAAGTCAGATTGAGTTTCACTTATTTCTGGTGTATACAGGTGAGCTCTGTTTACCCTGGAAACTGTGCTTCCTGTTAAAGTGTGTCTGTATTTGTGTCTCCTGTCAGGTGTTGGTGCCTGTGGCTGCTGTGACTGTGGAATGCAGGGTCCTGGTCCTTTGTTCCATCCTGCACACCGTGAGAGAGACACACAGAGGCCCAGCCAAGCAGGTCAGTCATGAGCACTCTTCAGCACACATTCTACATTCCAATAGGTTATCTCATGTGCAAGGTACATGCTGGGTCCAATTCACACAGAAACCGTGGGTAAGTAAAACATATTGAAATATTGTGATAGAAAGCGTATGGTATATTTGGGGTTGTTTACTCTGAGTTTGGCACAATTCTTTCACTAGTAAATTGCGGCCATGGGATCTTGGCTGCCTTGAGACAGTTACAATAGAGGGCACCCTTTACAACTGTGCTGTGAGCGCTGACATTCACCTTTACCCAACTTCTCATCTCTGTGAAGAAACCACGCTCTGCTTTATTTATAATGTAGCCAACCTCGCTGTGTAACCCCTGGCTTACTGTGTAACTCCCTCTCAAACATCACACAGTGAGGTCACTTCCCTCCTCTACACCTCCACCGCCGCTCTAGCATTCCAACATGGCTTTAGGACAGCAGCACAGCAAACCACCATACTCTTCAAATCACAAAGAAGCCCAGATCAGAGCAGTGCTGGACAGGAGCCAGGACCCAGGCCCTGACTGCCCAGGCAGCTGGGGGCTTTCTCTAATAAGGGGGAGACAATGAGAACTTGCTCACCTCCTACGCTTTGCATTTGGATGTCGAATCAGAGTTTGAGTCAGGAGGTTTCATAGGTTTTTCCAGAGGTCTTGTAAATGTTGCTATTGAAGCTGTGTGTAAGACACATAATGATGTGCATAGAGCATGTTGTTTGAAACATTACAAATTGTTAATAATAGTCCAATTGATTTTCATAATTTACAAATGAAGGAGAACACTGCTAAAAATAGCTAAAATGTACTACAGTATATCTGAAATGCACATATACAAAGATACAGATAGTTGTAGACATAACAGACTTTATTTTCAAATTATGTCTCAAACCGCGTCAGAGTTTATACAGTTATTGTGTTTCCTATTAACTTTTGAGTACAGTTCAGGTCGATTTAAAGGGCTAAAAGCCTGCTGGCTCAGCCCTCAGAAATATCTGGGATTGGCAGGCTTACAAGCACATTGGAGAGGAGCATTGTCTCCAGTAACAAGATACAGCAAAGATAGCTTCAACTGCTATGTTTTATTTAGTTCAGTATCAAGCTAGCCAATTAGACATGACAGAGATGGAAAATGATGTTATTGAATACAATATCTATTGTTTCTGAATACAATTTATCAATGTGTGATGTTGTGATTGTTTTTTAAATCCTGGTTATGGCTGGCTTGTTTCTGATTAGCACCTTACCAACTGACAAAGCCAATAATGGTAATAGGTTACTAGATAGCTAGCTGTGACATCTGACTTACTTGAATGATTCCATTTTGTTCGATAGTCAAATGGAGATGGCATCTGTGTTTGAGTTGATTACGCAGTAAATCTATTCTTCCAGAGAGCAGTTGACACAGCTAGTGTCGTCTTTGAATTTTAAGGTGGGCTTGACATCTGCTTTTGCTCATTACTTTATTCAAGTGGGTTGACTATTAGTTCTTGCATACTCATTCTTTATAAAACATTTTGTACTACATTGGATTGTGTCTACAGTAGTTAGCTCTTGACAATCAAACCTATTTTAATGTACGTTTCCCATGTAAAGCCTGATATCGACTGCAATAACTTTCAGGTCCAAGTTAAACTAGACTGATTTAAGGTGTGCTGGTTTAATTAGTAATAATTAACAGATCACAGAGGGGTAGATGGAGTTTCTGCTTAAATGGCCTCATAAGCAACCAGTGATAAATCTCAGCCAGACTTCCCCTTATCACTAAAACCCAAACCTCATTCAACTTCAAATCCATCAGTGTTTGGCTGAAAGTGATGATAGAGCACTTTCAATTATACCGGTAACTGACTCTGGGAGAAGTTCATATCTGGGCCCAGGCTGGGAGAGTTGAGGAAAGCAGATGGGGGAGGGCAGAATAGCCGGTAGGTTATCTGTTTGACTCACCCCTGAATAATAAAAAAGGTGGGGTGACTCCGGGACACAACGGTGGCCCTCGGCCCTGGGAACCCAAGGACAATCCACCTAATTTGTGTGCTGTCACCTCTGTAGTCTGCTTTATGGTTGGGACATCCTCCCTCAGACCCATGCGGTCCATCAGCTGGGCACTAGGGACACTGGTGATTAAAGGCTGGAGTATTAAAGTGTCCTCAGTCAAGGCCCTTGTCTAGTACCAGAGGGCCTATCAGCTCTCAATAGGCAGGGTGGTGGTGGGGGTGGAAGCTAGAGTAGGAGTGCCATTCTTAACCCGGAGCACCAGTGGCAGGAAAAGCTTTTTGAGAATCCAACTGCTGTTAATGTTCATACCCCAATTTTAGTGTTCTCTTTTTCTGTGTTTTTTTCTCTCCACATTTTGTAATTACATTATGTGGAGTTGAGAGCTGAGTGTGTGTGCTCTCCAAAAGTTAACATGGTGAAGTTTAATTGGAGTGATTTTATTCATAATTACATGAACCTCTCTGCCACTTTTGGCATCCACTTTGTTTAAATAAGCAAGCTAATTTCTTGATCTTCAAAATCAATCAATATACACACTATTGTTGTTCAGAAATGCAATATGTATAACTGTAATTCAGGGAGAATAACTGCAAGGTAAAAAAATTAAATAATAATATTGTCCAGATTGAACATCTCAGTAGTAGAAACATATCGGTAGGAACAATAGATAAAACAGTTTCTTTTTTTTCTTTCTTAAAAAAAAAATTTCTTTCAAAATGCTTTTATTACATAAACAACACACAGTACTATCCTCCAGAGAGACTGATCTTTTAAAGAAGCTCTGACTCCAAACCCCTCATGAAAGACCCACACTAACATCAGGAGTCCAGGGCCTTTGCTCACTCACTTCAGGCAATTATGACACAGAGGAGATCTTTGGCTGTTCAGAGTGCCCCAAAAGAGAAAAAAAAGACACAAGTTTCCTTTTCTTCCAGGCCCAGTTGTGAAAATAAGCTTGCTTTCCTCAATTGCAGTAACCTCTTAACCTCTGCAACAGCAACAAGGATGTATCTGAACACGCCATGGGGTAAAACAAGTCACTTGCGATTTACAGAATGATAAAGATTTTAATAGCAGCTATGTTTCTTTCTAAGATTGGACTTCATTTCCAAGAGTCAAAGTTTCCTGGGCGCCCCAGGCTTTTTAAAAACAGTAATTGGCCAGCAGAGAGAGTCTGCATCTCCCTGAGTGATTGAGTGCATTTGTTGTTGTGAACTTGAGGGCTTCCCTCAAAAGATTGTGGGTCCAGGTTACGAGAGCCTGTAACATATCGAGCAGGATCCAATTCACATCCCCACAAGTAAGACTTCTTTTTCATATGTAGTTTTGTTTAGGGAGATAACCTCTTGGTGCAACTTGAGAGTTTGATTGCTAATTAGTTATGTTGCCAAATATCACAGCGTGAACTAAAAGGGCTTGGGTTGTTGAACCAAGCAGGAACTTGCATTAAAGCAGAATAACTGTCACGAAAAAGAGCATGACATGGTCAACTATCCTGGTGCACAACTTTCAGAGATATTCCCAGTGAAATTACCTTTTCTTTGACAAATAGTTCTGTGTATAATTCTAACTCCTCCTTCTCCCACCTGGCCTCCTCCTGGAAACTGCACATTATTAATTATTTCTCAATAGTTTTTGTTGCTATGATTCATAAAGAGAAAGTCGTAAAATAAACTAGAATAAAGTGTTTAAGTAATTTTTTTGACTTTCTTTTCCATTACCGCCACAAGAACATAACAAAGGTTTAGGAGTTTCTGCCCTGAAATAACATGTAAAAGTTACCCTTCTGGTGTACAGTGGGGAAAAAAAGTATTTAGTCAGCCACCAATTGTGCAAGTTCTCCCACTTAAAAAGATGAGAGAGGCCTGTAATTTTCATCATAGGTACACGTCAACTATGACAGACAAATTGAGATTTTTTTTCTCCAGAAAATCACATTGTAGGATTTTTTATGAATTTATTTGCAAATTATGGTGGAAAATAAGTATTTGGTCACCTACAAACAAGCAAGATTTCTGGCTCTCACAGACCTGTAACTTCTTCTTTAAGAGGCTCCCTCTGTCCTCCACTCGTTACCTGTATTAATGGCACCTGTTTGAACTTGTTATCAGTATAAAAGACACCTGTCCACAACCTCAAACAGTCACACTCCAAACTCCACTATGGCCAAGACCAAAGAGCTGTCAAAGGACACCAGAAACAAAATTGTAGACCTGCACCAGGGTGGGAAGACTGAATCTGCAATAGGTAAGCAGCTTGGTTTGAAGAAATCAACTGTGGGAGCAATTATTAGGAAATGGAAGACATACAAGACCACTGATAATCTCCCTCGATCTGGGGCTCCACGCAAGATCTCACCCCGTGGGGTCAAAATGATCACAAGAACGGTGAGCAAAAATCCCAGAACCACACGGGGGGACCTAGTGAATGACCTGCAGAGAGCTGGGACCAAAGTAACAAAGCCTACCATCAGTAACACACTACGCCGCCAGGGACTCAAATCCTGCAGTGCCAGACGTGTCCCCCTGCTTAAGCCAGTACATGTCCAGGCCCGTCTGAAGTTTGCTAGAGTGCATTTGGATGATCCAGAAGAGGATTTGGAGAATGTCATATGGTCAGATGAAACCAAAATATAACTTTTTGGTAAAAACTCAACTCGTCGTGTTTGGAGGACAAAGAATGCTGAGTTGCATCCAAAGAACACCATACCTACTGTGAAGCATGGGGGTGGAAACATCATGCTTTGGGGCTGTTTTTCTGCAAAGGGACCAGGACGACTGATCCGTGTAAAGGAAAGAATGAATGGGGCCATGTATTGGGAGATACATGGCCCCCACTTATTTTCCACCATAATTTGCAAATAAATTCAATAAAAATCCTACAATGTGATTTTCTGGAGAAAAAAAATCTCATTTTGTCTGTCATAGTTGACGTGTACGTGCTTTGCTTTATCTTGGCCAGGTCGCAGTTGTAAATGAGAACTTGTTCTCAACTGGCTTACCTGGTTAAATAAAGGTGAAATAAATAAAAATAATAAAAAATAAAAGTACCTATGATGAAAATTACAGGCCTCTCTCATCTTTTTAAGTGGGAGAACTTGCACAATTGGTGGCTGACTAAATACTTTTTTCCCCACTGTATAGTATGGCTCATTTAAGTTAAAAAAAAAAAATACTGGTAGAATAATGTACATTTATAGCATTGAATCAAATAAAAAAAGTCTAAATGTCATTCTAATAAATTGCTCTTTTTTTAAACTTCAAAGTCAGCTTTTGCCTTGGGTTTTCAGAGCTTATTACCTCCTCAGTGCTTTTTCTGGGCATTAACATTACACAGAGTGCAGTACAAAACAAACCAGTGGAGCATTGCAGGACCTCTGTAAACCTCACTGACCAGTGGCTGTAAATCTTTCACTGCTCCGGGTTTAGCCGAATCCAATACCTATTCAACAGCACATCCGTCACTGCCGCAACAGAGAGAACGAGGACAGAGTGGTTCCAATTGTGCCGTATAACAGCTTAATCAACGCCCATCAACTACTGCTTGAACTTCCCGAATGCCTTGAGACTTACTGCTTGAAGGACTCTCAATGAAAACCACCCCTGTAACAGCTGTCATATCTTTAAAAAGGGATGGAAGCAGATATATGTGGTTTATGTCGTGTGGGCTGCTATCTATCCTAACATGTTCTAAAGTGGGCAATCAATGGGGCTGTCAGCCAGTTGTCTTTCTCATAATTAGTAATCCATCAGCCATGGAGACTGTCAGTATAAGCAGGCAAGGATACATTACATGAAAACTGACTGCTAGTCTTTCAGCAAAGATCCTTTATCTGATATGATGGTATTGTCTAAGTCTCTTTTAACTTGACTTTGGAAATTGCTGAACATAATGAACATTTAACAACCTGGATAGTGACATCTTGGAAAGTATTGTAATGGCCTTGGTCTGGCCTGTTCACCAATGCAACATCTTCTTTAAATGAAACAGTATTCAGGAGGAGAGTCTAATTCTCTGTTCTGTCCTAAGGCTTTTGGTGGACACTTTGTCACCATTGTAGTGAAGACTAAGACACATAAGCATTGTCAGGGACAGGGTACATTAGCATTTAAACAGTTTGGCGGCTACAATTCTCTTTACCATCAAATTCATTATCAGTTGCATGCATCAGCGTGGATCTTGACAGGGAGACTCAGGCAGTTGTTGTGTTAGTGAAATCCACCAGGGAGGAATAATGAAGTTTGCCTCTGTACTGGTGGTCTCCTTGTTAGTGTTGTGAGTGTTAGAACTGACAGTGCAGGTGGCTCAAATGCCACTTAAGGTTTTAGCTTCAGTGGCTTTCGGTGCGAAATGACCGTGACCTGTCACCTGTGCAGCCTGAGCCCACATCCCACACCCTTTCTGCCTGACAGACACTCAATGGCAAGTGTCTGCCAGCATGCCGAGGTGACGGAGATAAAGATGATTACCACATCCCTCCCTCTCAACGGCTGTCAACATGTTAGCAGAGCGTAGAGAGGGAGAGGAAGAAAGCATGTGTAAAAGAGAGGTGCTCTTTAAGAGGGAGAAGAAGTCGAAGAAGGCAGTCAGGATTAGTGATTGGGAGGCAAGTCTGTGCTGTTCAGTCACAGTTGTGGCAGGCACACAGAGTGCAGTCAAGTGGAGAAGGAGTTGGCCTGGGTTGACAGGTGGCCTCCAACAGAGATCTGCTCAGGTGATGAGTATTAGTGAAGGAGATTTCTAAGCAGTTCTCTCCAAAAATGTGTCTTAATTTAGGTCATAGTGGCCCAGACCTCACCTTGTGAAATACATACTGTATATATGTTAGCAGGCCTAAATATGTATGATGCTTAATTAATATAGTGCATGTATATTTTGCCAAGTTCTTGCCAAGTAACTTTCCCCTAGTTATAAAAAAAAAATAAGATAAATACTTACTTGTCAAACTACAGCAAGACAGCAAGATAACGTGTGACAAGTTGTATCCCCTTTTGAGTGTGCAGATATGGAAATCTGTGCAGACCTCTTCTATCACTAAAACCTTACGTGGTGAGCAGAAGACGTGTAATTCTCATGGAGGGGAATTATATTCTCATTGTTTTAAAATACATCTCCAACTGTGCCACTTTGGTGACTTACATTTAAGTGAAATGATCAACAAAAACACAGCTGACATATATATTTTTCTAATTGGGAGAGGAGGCAGCATAGAGTAGCTTAAATCATCAGTAATTAGAATATTGTTGCACGTAATTACAAAAGATTCTGATTGTCTCATTTTTGCAGTGGCGGAAGGCCCATTCTAGCCGCTGTCTCAAAACACATTTGTTTTAGAAGAGTGGGAAAGACAATTATGATCATCTGCATCCCAGCATGAAACTTTTGTTGAAAACTAAGAAAGAGATCTCCTAAGTAAACATAATACACACATCTTTAAAACAATGAATTAAAGTCATTGTAATGATCTATTTTTAATATGAAGATGAAACTAATGAAAACAGGTTTCAACACCGTTTACATTTGTATAATGTGTTAATCAAATCTTAGACAGTGACTCCTTTAACCAATTGGCAAGAAATGAAATGCATATTGCTATAGGTTTTTGTTATTGTAGTACTTCAAAAAAGTATGAAGTGTTAAATACAATAGAATTAATGTGGAATAATAATTTGTCCCACCAACCCCCTCTAAATTACTGTGTTCGAAACGACAAGTAAGTATTACCTTAAATTATATTTACGAGAAGAGGCAGTGGAAACAAACATACTATAACATACTGTAAGTGCTAGTTTGAGCCAACCCCAAAAGGCTTGCAGTGAAACCACCAAGCCTAAGAAGCACTTTATTAGCCAGCAGGGGGGGGGGTCAGGAGGACCAGGCCCATCATTGATTGAGGTTGCAGGATGCATCCACAGCTGCACTTTCTCTAAATTTCTGAGAGTAAATATGCACCTTTGAAGTGAGGGGTGCCCTGGAGCACTCCTCTGCCCAGATTGTGTGGGTTTCTGTAGGGAGCTGTACTTACGGGAAAGATCAATGGACAGGACATTAGGGGGAAGAGTACACTACTCTGTCCAGCCCTCCAGCCTAGAACACAACAGACCAGTGCATACAGTAGACGGCTAGTCTTATTGAGCTCAAGGCAGGTTAGAGAGCATGAAAACATTCCCACAATTCCTGTTGCTTCTTGAGCATTCTGAAGATTCAAGAATTTTGAGGGTTTTGCAGTTTCCAGATAATACTAAGCTTATTCCACTTACCTGAATATGGTAAGTGAAAGGCAAGGATTGGCTTTTGTACCAGCCCATTATTGTTACATCTTGTTCTTGGAAATCAACAATAGCTCCAGCCTTCCTTACATCATGATTTCTACAATAAGCACACTTTGCATGTTTTGAGTGCTCTGGTGCACTTTGTGTCATTTGAATTTGGCATAATACTCCAACATGCAGTGCCACTCGAACAGTTGATGTGGCTTTATTTTGCCTTGGTCTCTGGCAGTCCTTGTTGTTTGCATTTTTCCAAGGTAAATGGATCATCAGTTCAGCTGTGATATCATTTAAAAAATGCCTCTACTGCACTTTAAAAATAAATCTCATCTCTAGACATCAGGGCTCCATTTCTGACTGGAAAAACTCCTGTCCACTTTGTCAAAGCGTGGAAAAACCCATATCCTGCTCATTGTGCTGCTGGGTGTGTGCACTTGTGGCATCCTTTAAGTGCATTACATTTGTGCTGAATACACAGCTTTCATATTGTGGTTTTTGAGGACTTTGGAAAATCTTTTTGGGGTAGGCACACCAAAGGATAATATTTTCAGAGCAAGGGTGGCACAACGGCGTAAGTGGGCATATATTTAATGCCCCTCTTATCACTCATGTCATTGTCATGGAACATGCTTCTAAACAATGCTAGCACATGCTAGCTAAATTCACTCTCTGGTTTGGATATTATTTTTATAATATCAGAATAATAATTTAATTACAATTATTTAATCAACTAAATACACATTCATTTCAGTGATCTTTTTTGAATATGACCTTTTTAAAATCATACTTCTGTATAACCACTGTGGCTCTATATGGTTAAAGGACAACAGCTGTCCATGTTCACTAAGAATTATGTCTTGTAGGCCTTGTACTCACAGGTGTTGCCAGGCTATGTGGCCTCCAGGCTGGGACAACCAGCCAGCGAGAGTTAACATTTACAACCCCCCGTCACTCTCCACAAAACCCTGTGTCATTCAAGCGCTGCCTGTGTGGCAGGCCTGGCATTAATAGAGACACTGACATCTTCCGGCAGCGAGTTCATCTGATGCTTATGCTATGCAACTGGAGCCAATGGCCCCCACGTGGAGCCATCACATTCTGCCCTAAACAAGAACGCCTGGCAACTGGTGAAAGCCATATTTTCGTCATGGAATTTATCATTCATCACTCAGCGGTGAATACAGATTCACCAAATACAAGAGTTGTTTTTACCCAGCTTTGGTATCTTCAGTATAATATGGTTGTTGCATGGAATGCTGCATAGCCATTTCTCTTGGAGTAAATCATACCCAGGATGTTATTATCGATCTCCAAGGAGACAATCTGACTGATAAAAGATACAAGCATATTTCACGGGTAGTTTAAAATCTAAGTGGAACTTGATAGTGACATACAGCGGGAAGCATGACTACTCTCTGTTGGCATCAGTCTTCGGTAGAGGGCCTCCAACAAAGGCTGTTTACATATTTCTGCTGCAGTGTTTTGCTCAATAAACTGTCTGACATTTTTCCTAGGATTCCAGAATCAACACAAAAGACATCCCCACACCCCCATGTGAGATTCAAGCTTGTGTTTGATGAATAGAGAAGTTGTCTCTTTTGCTTATCACATTTCATTCTCAATGCTAACACTTTTTTACATTACAATTCTCATATTAATACTTACATTTTTTATACTGTTGTATCTTTACTACCCTTTGAGAATAAATTATTGATAGAACGTCTTTGTTTGAGAATTGCAAGTACAGTGTTGGTGTCATCAGTCAACATATGTGCATATTTCTCAATAATTCACTCAAATAGTCTACAATACATACTTTCAAATATATGCACCAACTATGCAGATTAATGCAAACAAACTCGAAACATAATTTTTCTTAAAAAAAAGGGCGGCTTCTGAGCTAGATGTATGGACAACAAACATTTCCCAATAATACATAATCTCATGCACAATAACCCATTTAGAGTATGGTATCACAAATATTCCTATATGATACCATACGTGATAGAGGATGATGATGGGTTCAGGAAGTGGATGGAGCTATCTTTAGAGGATTGATTTCCCGTACTGCCACGCAGTTGGCTGCATTTATATTCCATGCCTGTGGCTCCATGACCCCTGGTTATCCTTTGATGTGGCAGGCAGAAGCACAAACCAGGCTGAGGCAGAGAGAGAGGAGGCAGAGGGATAGCAAAAGGTGAAACATTCTGCAATGAAAAGGGGGGAGGAGATTATTCTTGTGGTGGTTGGGGGGGGGGGGGGGGGTTCTCGGAGGGAATAAATTATGGGATGGAGGAGTGCAAAAAGACTGGTGGGAGTTTGAAGGGAGCAACGTGAACCAATGAAGCCATCATCTGACAGATCTATGAGAGTTTGTGGTGAGGGTAGGTGGTGGGTGAGGTGGGGGCTATGTTGGGGGGTGTTGGGAGAGGGCACGGTGGTGGCGCTAGCTGATAGAGATGTCAGCGCTGCTTCAGTAATCTCACGACGCCTGGGCCTACGAGAGCAGCGGCATGATGTGGCAGACCACCCTGACCACACTAACAGGGGGCCAGGCAGGATGGACAAATCAAAGTTGGAAGAAGTAATTTTTTAGAAATTACAGAAATCTCCATGGAAATTGGCATGAAACACTTTCTAATCTCCTGCTTTTCACCATGGACGATAGAGGTCAATGCTTCAAGTTCTCCAGCCCTCACTTTCTTTCTCTCACCCCATTCCTAATTTCATTATTCCCTCTTGATTTTTTTCAACTTCTTTTTACAGCCTGATTCTCTAAACAGGCTCTCCCTTTGTCCAATTGAACCCTTTTTATTTGTCCAAATTAACCGTTTAGATTTCAAGGGTAAATCAAGGGAGAACCAAGCCATGCCCTTAGAGTGACACAGGATCAAGCTGTTGGGTGCTTTGGAGGCCAGGATGGGATGAATTCCCAAAGATGTGTCCTCTGCAGCCTGCCTTTACCACAGCATCATCAATAGCCTTCGTTGTTCTGTTGTCTGTTTGTCAGACCTCAGGGTACAGCTGAAATGAATGGGAGGGGTGAGGCACCCCTAGGTGTTATCATGCTGTTCTTGGTGAACACCAATATGGCGGCACCTCAAACCGTCCTTCTCATCCCTTTTTTCACAGCAGTCATTCTCAGTTCACTTAGATCTTTTAAAATATTGAAAATATCAAGATAGATGATTATATTCAATTTTTTTGTCAAAATGTGTCATTGTCCTTTATCTGATTATGTGTTAGTGAGATGAATATGCATTGTTGAGAAGGAAAATGCATCAAAGGAACAAAATAAACAATAGAAATAAAACATTTCCACTTTGGGTGCTGAACATTTGTTGCCGTGAACAAAGTAACAACCTGCAAAAGTTAGACATCACATTCAACTTCTTTCTTTTGTTTTTGTGAACTCTTGATATAATTGGGTTGTACGAATATGGAGTTTCAACAAGCTATTTCACTACTAGAAGCTGATGAATAATCAGTTTAGCATGCCATAATGTTCGAGCTCTTGATTGGAACTTGATCGATGTGAGAAGTTTAAGTCATGGCTACATTAAGATGAAGTGGATCATCATCTTCCTAGAGGTATCTTGACATCAAAGCATTGACACTCAGCATGTATGGCACAGTGTTGTAGCTGTCAGTCAAAGTGTTGGGTCAGTGATTTCTTCCACTTCAGCCCCATCTGAGTTTGCCACCTAGTGAAGGTTAGCTACTGCCAATGATTTATATCAGTGGTTCTCAACTGGTTTTGCCTCGGGACCCAAATTGAACTAGGTTGTCTCAGTCTCAACCCAATATTCGCATCGCGAAAAAGAATCGCCAAAATACAATCTTGGGAAAAAAAAGGAATGGTATATTAATAGTTAATGTAGCAATTAAATGACAAGGAAACAACATTCCCAGCCGCCTCTTTCATTGTCAATGATTACATTTTGCCCATATTCTTGATGAAGAATGTTAATAAAGTCACCTCACTGGCTTGAGACCACAAAATCAACCAAAATAGCTCTATATTGAAAATGATGTGATTTAAGAAAAAGTGTTCAAGGATTAAATTATAAAAACATGTAAGTACATGATCATTTCTACACACTTTCTACCTGGTTTATTTTCAGACTGGAGTATTTTTTTATTTAAAAAATATATATATTTACTCAGACACCCGCGACCCATCAAAAACCTGTGGGTCGCGACCCACCAGTTGAGAAGCGCAGATTTATATAAATCGGTTGTGGGGTTCAAGCTTTTGGAAAGAGGGAAATATATTTTAGTGCCACCTTGTCTACTACATGTTTACAACAAAGCATTCACTGTGTATTGGAAAGTTTTGTAAAAAGAAAGTTTGAGTGCATCCTATTGTGACGACCCAGTGAGACTCCCACTCAGGGGAGACTTCATTGTCATATGAACACACACTGTTCCTACAAGACAGGGCCGGTGTCTGTGTGAATACAGAAGCTAAGCAGGTAGCTGCGCTTTGTAATCATGCCAAATTGCTCAGATGCCTGTATTTCCCCTTTGGGTATAAGATTATGGTTTGTAGGAAGGAAAGCAAATAAACAAAGGACCAAATTAAAGTCTTTACATTAGACAATTCCATGAATAACACATTGAATTGTTAGCATTTTTCCACATTGATATGATACAAACAACAAACTAGTTATAAACATGTATTACAGTATATTGCTTCTCATTTAACACTTTTCCGAACTTACACTCAACCATACAAAATGTCTTATAGGAAACTAAAACAGAGATTTGTAGAGTGAAGTAAAGAAAAACAAGATGAGATATGATGTTTTGTTAGAAAGCTGACAGATTTATAGCATAACTAAAGAGCCAGCAAGTTCACAATTGTGAGTTTTAAACTGTAGTTTCCCTGCCAACTGTTTTACCATTGGGAGATAGCTAGGCAACGCGAACCACAAGCCAGCAAATTCAATTCAGACAAACCCAAAGGGTTCAGGTTCTTTTGGAGCTGTACAACAAACAAGCTCCAGAGAGGTACTTTAATTGGGTCAGATTTCTTTACCTTTTCAAGCAATGATTGTCATAGCCCATGACCACACTAGCACCAATGTAGATTGAGCTTTGTATTCCAGTTGATAAAAAAAAAAAAATGAATTACTATTATTCATATTTTCAATTCCAGGATTTTAGTGCAAAAAATATATCTGAAAATACATGTATGAATCAATTATAAATGTTGTGTCATCCATATTTTAAAAGAAATGTGTGAAAAGTTGGTTTATACATTATAGATAATAAAGAAAAAAAGTATGACATTATTAAGGATAAACAAGCAAATATATAAACACAGGTCAACCCGTAATCATTTTGATACTTTTGCATCACCCTACAGGGTTAGGATAATGTGCATTATTAGTTATACAGATATAAGTGAAGGACATTGGCTTTGGGACTGTAAGAAGGGACAGTTGATTAGCATGATGTTGAATGCTGATTCATATAGCTACAGAGTAATGTTAGTGGAGAGGTAATTAGAGGGGCTTGCAGACTCGGGACATTGCAGTGACAAGCAGCAGAAACATGTGTGTCAGATTTAGCAACCTTTCTAATCCCTAGCAAAACCCTTTCTTCCATTCCAAGAATTTGTCCCCTAATTAAGCTCTATGCTGGAATTCTGTCTACTTTGTAAAATTACTATAAGTAAGATTGTGCTAATTGCATCTAGTAAAAAGTGATATTACTATCCTGAATCAAATACAGCAAGCACTACTGTAGATAATGTTTTCAAATCGATCAATGGTTTACTGAGAATTCTGTATCTATTAAAATCTAAAGGTGAGATGAGAAATGACACCAGTGATAAAAAGTAGCCTATTGCTATAACACGAACATGCATGTAGACAGGATTCAAATCATGTGAATAGATTTTTTGTAAAGACAAAAAAAATAAACAAGATACAAAACTTGAGCTTTTTCATCTGTCTGGAGGTTGTGAATTTCTGGAGGTTGTGAATTTCTCCAATTTATTTTCTCGCTTTTACAGTCTACAAGGATAATTGAGTTTATTACAAATTTCATAAATAATACAATTTATAGCTAATACTATTAGTATAGAATAGCATATTGTCTGTTTTGTATGGCCATGTGCACATTTTACTGCAGGACACAGAACGATTATATTCCTTACGGTGTTTAGCCCCCAAAGCTATTTTACCAGAAGGTTTCCTTATTCTAATTTAATTGACTTCAGCCTTCCATCACTTACTCATTTAAAGTCAAACATGCAATAAGGATCCAATTCAGTGGACCTCATACTCTCATGTATGTTGTCCTATATGATTTTACAATTGATTCCAATGTCACTTGGTACAGCAGACACAAGTAACATAGCAACTTAATCCCCACTGAAATTTTAAAAAATTGTTGAATATATATATTTTTTACGCTAAAGGAATAGAGTGACGTGATGATAGCAGGAAATGGCAGAGAAAATGCCAGCAAACTAAGAATAGGATGCTGGATGCTAGTGTAGCCTAGATAATCAGAACAATTGACTAGGGCTTGACATAGTGTATACCTATTTCTGCTTGTGGTACTAGCGGCAATAGATAGATGGCACTGCATGCAAGGTAGAGCAAAGGGCCAGAGACTTTCTCTGCCATCTTTCTGGCTCTTACTCTCATTATCCACATGAAAATTAACCTGTCAATTTATCAATCAACACCATCTTGAGTTTCTGCCTCCTGTTCGGCGGCTAGCGTCGGCACCAACTCTGCTACACAGATAACCAGGAGGTAGTGTAGTGAATGAGTGCATTATCACTTAAATGACTGCTGTGAATCACAATCACTGCCAGGCTGTTGATAAGAGGGAAATACACAAGCTAGTGGTTTTTAAAAGTGTATGTCTTTGTCTTATTATAAAATAAGGTCAGAATAGGACAAACAGCATTTCTGTTTAGTTGTATGGAGTTTCTTTTAAAGTAAAATAAATACATTCTTCAATCATATGTTTTATTTTAAGAATGCTGTTTTTGCAGCTCACCATCATCCTTACTCCTGTAAATATAGCACTGTGACATTATGTGGAAAGGCAGGCATTTATGTACTACAACTAAAGTGTGAGTGTGATGTGGATTGTGGTCGTATGTAGCAGTGTTTAATATCTGAATCTATGGCAAAAGTATAATAGTTCAATGTCAAAACTCCAAACAGAAATGTTCTGTAAAATGCAATAATACAATTGAATGTAATAATAGTTTAGACTAGAGAAAATAAAATAAAGGTAAGAGACATAAATAAGGTGGATGTTCAAAATATTATTATTATTATAATTATTATTATTATAATTATTACTATTATTATTATTAGTATTAGTATGCTTATTGTATTATAATGATGGTTAATGTACATTATTATTAGTAGTAGTGGTGGTGGTAGTACAATATTGTCTTGCTTTCTTGCTGTGCTTTACAAAACAAAGAAAGCTCTGTCCTTTGCTGAGGGAAAGTGGTCAGACTAATAATCAACAGAACTGACCATGAGTCACACGGCACTGTTCAGCTCATAAGGAAATGTACTGCACTTTACTGCCCATAAAGATCAGGAAATGAACATCCTTTGACACAAACACACATCACAAAGACAACCTTTTTTAAATCCAGTCTTTTGAGTTACATACATCTTTATGGCCAGGATATGGTTGAGGGTTTGTTTAACTCTTCTATATGTGCTGTGGCACACCAGCACTCAGAATTATAAAGGAGGAGGATTGAAATATGTGTTTGCACACTCAGCATGCCATAATAAGCACTGGGACACTTCTTTATCTCTAAATGGGTAATAATGTGATAAGCTAAACCAGGCCCTCAAAAATTTTGCAAATGCGACTGGTGGACCTCAATTGCCTCGGTTCATTCTGCTTTCATTTTTTTCAGGTATTTTATTTTTCTCAGTTCAGGTTATTAGCCCCTACATGACTGAATATTTTGAAAGAGTAGGGAGGTGAACAGCACAAGATATGTCTTCTGAATAGCGGCAGGACGCTTTCTTTTTTCAATTGTTGGTATTTGCAAATGACTTTATTGTGTAGAAGTGCCACAGAAGGAGGGGGCGCTAGTGAGAGAAAATGATGGCGGATATTTTAACACGCTGACCAAAAAGAGGAGAGAAAAAGGAACACAACATCTGGTAATTAGTTTCAGCAAGCTTAGCCTAATGATGTAAGCATATTACTTTCCAGCAGACTGGGAGAGGTGCAGAGAGGGTGTTTTTTAGGGCCTTTCAAGTCTGTCCCATTTACGGACTGGAGACATAGGCCACCCATACACTGTAGGTCTAGAGAAATAGCACATTAACTCTTTGTGAGGTGATAAATGCTACTCAATTTCTACACGTTGCATAATCGGTTGCATACTTAAAAATGGAGGTGGTAGAAAAATGCCTGCCGAGCATTGAGCATTGTTGGACTCGTTTTTATGCAGAGAGAGAACGTTGAGGGGAACCCCAGTGTTAGAGTCTATCTATTGTTTTGTGCTCCCTGCCAGCGGTACGATGTGAGCCATGAGAGGTTGTGGGTGCTGCCTGGCCCCTGGCCAACTGGCTCCCTCCTCTCAGAGAGCAGAGATCAGCCGTCTGCACAGAATGAAAGGAGGGGAGGGCAGGGACCCAGGGGATGAAGGACACCAGCCTCCAGTCAATGTGTGGAGGAGATTCAGGATGAAACACAACATTAAGACCAATTTACAGACTTGCTCTTAATTTCAGCAGGACTGATCGATCCTGACAGGGAGGGCATCATAACGCCTTCCAGATCACTTAAACCAGTGGCCCCTGTCTCATTGCTTAATGTCATGTCATTGGCTATCATTGCTGGACGAACAGTGAGTCATTGGATTTAGGTTCAATTACTACTTGTAGTATTACTCTTTATTTTTACACTTCAATAATCAATGTGGATTTTGATAATAATGTCATAATGCAATCTCGCCATTGCGTTCCCCACCGCTTTTTTCCACGCAGTACCTAATCTGTAGTGAAATCCATTGAGACTCACTGTCTTGTTGGTTTATTGATTTTTTTTCTCCTTGATCTGAGAACCTGGGACAGAAACTGGAGAGCTGAGGTGCCGAAGAGAGGGCAGACAAAGGCCCCTATACCTTGCCCTAGGGGCTCTGATCATGCATCCAGCAAGTAGACCGTTTACATCATTTGTCCTATTTTGCCTTATGTTACACATCTTGCTATGTACAGTATTCTACACAATCAAAGTGACTCTTTCAATGTGACTTACTGTAACTAGATGCTCTTTTATAGCATACAGCAATATGAACCTGCAGCTGTAGTTTACAGTCACTGTCTTTGTATGTTGCCAGAGCATTGCTACTTTAGCATGCAGTAGTGACATTTTACCTGCCATCTATTTATTAAGCGGGATGTTCATTGAAGCAGCTCAGGTTAAGTACCTTGCTTAGTGTCTCACTGGAGAGATTGAACCTGCAGCCCTCTAGTCCCAAGTTCAGTTCCCTAACCACAACCAGTCTGCCCCTTTGAAGGATGAGGTCTCTGGAAGAGTGGGCTATGTATACCTCACAGCCAGTGATCTATTCCATGTCTGATATCATGTTGCTCCATGTCAATGACCGATGTTACCTGCATCCCTTCCATGACCGTTCCTCCAATTCCTTTATAAAATCAGATCCATTCTTTTAACCCTTGAGATGCTGGGATTAAGTCTAGAGAGAGAGCTGAGGTTGATCTAAGGTGGGATGCTGTCAGACTCTACCATGGTACCCTTGAACCGGTGACGTGTATCACTAAGTAAATGGATTATGTGCTAAAATATTATGTAAGTCACAAAGCATGGAGACATCTGCTAAACACATTTGCATCTAATGAAACATAATGTAATAAAAATAATGGCAAGGACGTAGAAGATTTATCTTGCATTATAATCATCCCTGCTACCATTTATTGCAACATTACACGTGTCTATTAACAACCAAACATTTGGGCAAATGGAGAGGCAGCGTCTACCCCCACATAGTTTGTATTTTGTTCCAGGTTTGATTGCATATCGTATGCAGCTGCTTCAAATACATCCAAATAATAATTTGGAAAAAGGTTGTTTAACAATATTATTTATGTAAACAGTGTACAACCTATAATGTATTTTCATATCATTTATTTGATGCAGTATGCAATCAGACAATTGGTGACCAAATCATAACACTGTTTCTCTACAGTGTATTGCATGTTCTTAAAAAGCCACTCCTACTCCTGAAAATGACTTAGGTATAAAAAACTATTTGTGCATTAAATATTGATTCAGAATAAATATTTATACGTTATTAAGTGTTATAACCATGTCTTCAAAATTGTTTTAAAACAGGAATAGCTTCCCAAACTTACAGTATTAAACAAAATATTTGAAATATAGCAGAGTAAATATCTACAAGAATCAAATACTTAATTCCTTATTAAACAAAATACTTACTTTATGATTTAAAATACTTCAAATATAATTAATTTGAATACAAAAATACTCAGGTATATGTATTTCATTCAGGTCTGATGCTGATTTTTGTTTTAAATTGTATTGTGCTCCATTATTAAGAAAGTGGGCTGGTATTCTACCTCTAATGGATTGCTTACCTTCAGGGGCTGTCTGTACCACCAGCTGAGGTGTTAATACAAATAAAGCAGATATCCTGTTTTAAGCATCATTCCCCAGAAGTGTGACTGGCAGGTGGGGAAACATAGAAATAATAATTGTATATTTGCTGTCATATATTCTTGATTTAGAGGAGCAGCTAGATAGTTTGTGACTTGAGGATGGACATTTTAGGAGATGTACCATGTGTCTTAGATTAGAGAACTGACATCCCTTCACAATTGTTGGGCGTTATCTTTGAACATTGGAAATCCACAGATTTTAGTAGTTTAAACTGAAAAGGCATATCAAGCATGTGACAAATCAGAAGCAATTATTTTAATATAAAATGGAGTGTTCTTACAAAATAACCCTAATTTGAACCGTTTCTATTTTATTTTTAAATAAAATAAGGTGGAAATTAATACATTTTAAGCTCCACCCATGGCCCTCCCAATTTAGTAATCACAGGCAGTTTGGCAGCACAACATAATTAGTTTGCACGCCAGATTTCCCATGAGCCCCAACCCAGTTCACTGCCAATCCCCTCCTCATCAGCAGCCCAGAGTTAGCACCTACTTTCTCTGGTTCCCCCAAGGCTGTCCGTGGAGTCAGTGTGCCCTAAAAACACTGCCATCCAAGGCTCCTAGCGCCTCAGGCGGGTATGGGTGAAACTTCAGAAGCAGATGGCACAGGAGAGGAAAAAATAGCATATCTTAAAAGTAGAGCGTCTTAACAAAAGTGGAACATACATCCTAGAGCTAAGAGTATTGGAGACAAGTGTCGAGAAAGACTAGTCGCAGACATCATTTAACAAACGTGATGTTATGTGGGTAGGCAATGTATCTTTAAACAGTTATCAGTCATACTGAAAACAATAAGTGAAAGCAATGTATTTCAGTCAGCGGAGATGCCAGCATTCATAAACAAATGCATCTGTGTAACAGTGTCATCTGCTACACCTGTCACTCAGCCCACCTCCGTCAGTCTTATAGAGGATCTCATGTAGAGCATCATGTTAGCTGTCACTACCTCCTGTCTGTGATGGGGATACAGCTGTGTCTACATGATCTCTTTAACACAGGAGGTTTCACAATGGTGTGACAAATATACTGTACCTCACACAAAACCTTTTGAAACATTTTCATACAGACATCACACTTCTCCCTCTCCCACATATCCCAACTTCCCTATTTAAATTAAGTATTAGGAGATGTTGTGTATGTGTGAGGTTTGTCACCTGTGCAACTAGAGGTGAAACAACTCTAGATCAACTTTACTCCACACATAGAGACGCATACAAAGCTCTCCCTCGCCCTCCGTTTGGCCAATCTGACTTAACTCTATCCTCCTGATTCCTGCTTAAAAGCAAAAACTTAAACAGGAAGTATCAGTGACACACTCAATATGGAAGTGGTCCGATGAAGCGGATGCTAAGCTACAGGACTGTTTTGCTAGCACAGACTGAAATATGTTCCAGGATTTATCCGATGGCATTGAGGAGTTTACCACATCAGTCACCGGCTTCATTAATAAGTGCATTGACAACGTTGTCCCCACAGTGACCGTATGTACATACCCCAACCAGAACCCATGGATAACAGGCAACATCCACACTGAGCTAAAGGCTAGAGCTGCCGCTTTCAAGGAGCGGGAAACTCATCCGGACGCTTATAAGAAATCCCGCTACGCCTTCCGATGAACCATCAAACAGGCAAAGTGTCAATACAGGACAAGATCGAATCATACTACACCAGCTCTGACTCTCGTTGGATGTGTCAGGGCTTGCAAACTATCATGGATTACAAAGAGAAACCCAGCCTCGAGCTGTCCAGTATCGCAAGCCTACCAGAAATACCTTCTATGCTCGCTTTGAGGCTAGCAACACTGAACCATGCATGAGAGCACCAGCTTGGCTGCCCGCAGCGTGCTTAGTCCCCTCCTGTAATCCCTGTTTACCCATGACTGCGTGGCCGTGCATGACTTCAAGACCATCATAACATTTGCTGATGACACGACGGTGGTAGGCCTGGTCACCGACAATGATGAGACTGCCTACAGGGAGGAGGTCAGAGACCTGGCAGTGTGGTGCCAGGACAACAACCTCTCCCTCAACGTCAGAAAGACAAAGGAGCTGATCATGGACTACAGGAAACGGAGGGCCAAGAAAGTCCCTGTTCACATCGACGGGGCTGTAGTGGAGCAGGTCGAGAGCTTCAAGTTCCTTGGTGTCCACATTACTAAGGAATTATCATGGTCCACACACACCAACACAGTCATGAAGAGGGAGCGACAATGCCTCTTCCCCCTCAGGAGGCTGAAAATATTCGTCATGGGCCCTCAGATCCTCAAAAAGTTATACAGCTGCACCATTGAGAGCATCTTGACTGGCTGCATCACCGCTTGGTAAAGCAACTGTTTGGCATCCAACCGCAAGGCGCTACAGAGGGTAATGCGTACGGTACAGTACATCACTGGGGCCGAGCTCCCTTCCATCCAGGACCTCTATACTAGGCGGTGTCAGAGGAAGGTCCTAAAAATTGTCAAAGACTCCAGCCACCCAAGTCATAGACTGTTCTCTCTGCTACTGCACAGCAAGCGTTACCGATGCACCTTGTCTGGAACCAACAGGACCCTGAACAGCTTCTAACCCCAAGCCATAAGGCTGCTAGATAGTTAGTCTGGGTAGCTATTGGTTAACTATCTGCATTGATCCTTTTTGCACTAACTCTTTTGACTCATCACTTACGCTGTTGTTACTGTTTATTATCTATCCTGTTTCCTAGTCACTTTCTCCCTACCTATATGTACATACAGTATCTACCTCAATTACCTCGTACCCCTGCACATTGACACGGTAATGGTACCCTGTGTATATACATTTACATTTTAGTCATTTAGCAGACGCTCTTATCCAGAGCGACTTACAGTTAGTGAGTGCATACATTATTTTTATAAAAATAAAAAAAATCATACTGGCCCCCCGTGATATAGCCAAGTTATCGTTACTCATTGTGTATTTATTCCTTGTGTTATTATTATTTTCACTCTGCATTGTTGGGAAGGGCCTGTATAAGCATTTCACTATTAGTCTACACCTGTCGTTTACGAAGCATGTGACAAATAAAAATTGATTTGATTTGTATATACAGTGGAGAGAACAAGTATTTGATACACTGCCGATTCTGCAGGTTTTCCTATTTTTTAATTTTTTTTAATTTAAATTTAAAGGTCTGTCATTTTTATCATAGGTATCCTTCAAATGTGAGAGACGGAATCTAAAACAAAAATCCAGAAAATCACATTGTATGATTTTTAAGTAATTAATTTGCATTTTATTGCATGACATAAGTATTTGATACATCAGAAAAGCAGAACTTAATATTTGGTACAGAAACCTTTGTTTGCAATTACAGAGATCATACATTTCCTGTAGGTCTTGACCAGGTTTGCACACACTGCAGCAGGGATTTTGGCCAACTCCTCCATACAGACCTTCTCCAGATCCTTCAGGTTTCGGGGCTGTCGCTGGGCAATACGGACTTTCAGCTCCCTCCAAAGATTTTATATTGGGTTCAGGTCTGGAGACTGGCTAGGCCACTCCAGGACCTTGAGATGCTTCTTACGGAGCCACTCCTTAGTTGCCCTGGCTGTGTGTTTCGGGTCGTTGTCATGCTGGAAGACCCAGCCACGACCCATCTTCAATGCTCTTACTGAGGGAAGGAGGTTGTTGGCCAAGATCTCGCGATACATGGCCCCATCCATCCTCCCCTCAATACGGTGCAGTCGTCCTGTCCCCTTTGCAGAAAAGCATCCCCAAAGAATGATGTTTCCACCTCCATGCTTCACTGTTGGGATGGTGTTCTTGGGGTTGTACTCATCCTTCTTCTTCCTCCAAACACGGCGAGTTTAGACCAAAAAGCTCTATTTTTGTCTCATCAGACCACATGACCTTCTCCCATTCCTCCTCTGGATCATCCAGATGGTCATTGGCAAACTTTAGACGGGCCTGGACATGCGCTGGCTTGAGGGACCTTGAGTGCGCTGCAGGATTTTAATCCATGACGGCGTAGTGTGTTACTAATGGTTTTCTTTGAGACTGTGGTCCCAGCTCTCTTCAGGTCATTGACCAGGTCCTGCCGTGTAGTTCTGGGCTGATCCCTCACCTTCCTCATGATCATTGATGCCCCACGAGGTGAGATCTTGCATGGAGCCCCAGACCGTGGGTGATTGATCGTCATCTTGAACTTCTTCCATTTTCTAATAATTGTGCCAACAGTTGTTGCCTTCTCACCAAGCTGCTTGCCTATTGTCCTGTAGCCCATCCCAGCCTTGTGCAGGTCTACAATTTTATCCCTGATGTCCTTACACATCTCTCTGGTATTGGCCATTGTGGAGAGGTTGGAGTCTGTTTGATTGAGTGTGTGGACAGGTGTCTTTTATACAGGTAACGAGTTCAAACCGGTGCAGTTAATACAGGTAATGAGTGGAGAACAGGAGGGCTTCTTAAAGAAAAACTAACAGGTCTTTGAGAGCCGTAATTCTTACTGGTTGGTAGGTAATCAAATACTTATGTCATGCAATAAAATGCAAATGTATTACTTAAAAATCATACAATGTGATTTTCTGGATTTTCGTCTCTCACAGTTGAAGTGTACCTATGATAAAAATTACAGACCTCTACATGCTTTGTAAGTAGGAAAATCGGCAAAATCGGCAGTGTATCAAATACTTGTTCTCCCCACTGTATCTAACCTACTTCTATCCTCTGCCAGTCAACAGCAAGAAGTGATCTGGCAGTTTTAAATGCCACCGGGCCCATCTGGGAGAAGAACCCTTTTCATTCAACATACAGATGTCAGATCATAATTTGATCTCTCTGTTGTCATGGAAAATGTTCCTGCGCATCAGCAAATTCAAATGAGCCTCCTGATTTAGATATGTTCACTGAAAACCCGCAGTTCTGTTTCTTTCCATGCAGTCGAGTCATTTGGACCAGTGCCAGTTATCAAAATCATCCTCCGTCTCTCACACACTCAAATGCTAATGCACCAATATTAATAAATGTCCTACTACAACATTAAAATGTGTCTGAAATGTATCAATACACATCAACAACTGTTGTTTTATATAGCTTAATAACACAAGATCGATATTGGTCTCCACTAAGACATACAGTGAGGGAAAAAAGTATTTGATCCCCTGCTGATTTTGTACGTTTGCCCACTGACAAAAAAATTATCAGTCTATAATTTTAATGGTAGGTTTATTTGAACAGTGAGAGACAGAATAACAACAAAAAAATCAAGAAAAACGCATGTCAAAAATGTTATAAATTGATTTGCATTTTAATGAGAGAAATAAGTATTTGACCCCCTCTCAATCAGAAAGATTTCTGGCTCCCTGGTGTCTTTTATACAGGTAACGAGCTGAGATTAGGAGCACACTCTTAAAGGGAGTGCTCCTGATCTCAGTTTGTTACCTGTATAAAAGACACCTGTCCACAGAAGCAATCAATCAATCAGATTCCAAACTCTCCACCATGGCCAAGACCAAAGAGCTCTCCAAGGATGTCAGGGACAAGATTGTAGACCTACACAAGGCTGGAATGGGCTACAAGACCATCGCCAAGCAGCTTGGTGAGAAGCTGACAACAGTTGGTGTGATTATTCACAAATGGAAGAAACACAAAATAACTGTCAATCTCCCTCGGCCTGGGGCTCCATGCAAGATCTCACCTTATGGAGTTGCAATGATCATGAGAACGGTGAGGAATCAGCCCAGAACTACATGGGAGGATCTTGTCAATGATCTCAAGGCAGCTGGGACCATAGTCACCAAGAAAATAATTGGTAACACACTACGCCGTGAAGGACTGAAATCCTGCAGCGCCCGCAAGGTCCCCCTGCTCAAGAAAGCACATATACAGGGCCGTCTGAAGGTTGCCAATGAACATCTGAATGATTCAGAGGAGAACTGGGTGAAAGTGTTGTGGTCAGATGAGACCAAAATTGAGCTCTTTGGCATCAACTCAACTTGCCGTGTTTGGAGGAGGAGGAATGCTGCCTATGACCCCAAGAACACCATCCCCACCGTCAAACATGGAAGTGGAAACATTATGTTTTTCTGCTAAGGGACAGGACAACTTCACCGCATCAAAGGGACGATGGACGGGTCCATGTACCGTCAACTCTTGGGTGAGAACCTCCTTCCCTCAGCCAGGGCATTGAAATGGGTTGTGGATGAGTATTCCAGCATGACAATGACCCAAAACACACGGCCAAGGCAACAAAGGAGTAGCTCAAGAAGAAGCACATTAAGGTCCTGGAGTGGCCTAGCCAGTCTCCAGACCTTAATCCCATAGAAAATCTGTGGAGGGAGCTGAAGGTTCGAGTTGCCAAACGTCAGCCTCGAAACCTTAATGACTTGGAGAAGATCTGCAAAGAGAAGTGGGACAAAATCTCTCCTGAGATGTGTGAAAACCTGGTGGCCAACTACAAGAAACGTCTGACCTCTGTGATTGCCAACAAGGGTTTTGCCACCAAGTACTAAGTCATGTTTTGCAGAGGGGTCAAATACTTATTTCCCTCATTAAAATGCAAATCAATTTATAACATTTTTGACATGCATTTTTCTGGATTTTTTTGTTGTTATTCTGTCTCTCACTGTTCAAATAAACCTACCTTTAAAATTATAGACTGATCATGTCTTTGTCAGTGGGCAAACGTACAAAATCAGCAGGGGATCAAATACGTTTTTCCCTCACTGTACAAGTGTATTCGAAATGCAGCCATACAGTAGGCTACACCTAAGCTATAGCCAGTGGTGTAGTGCTATTTCTTTAGGTGAGGGAGGACCAGAAAATATGTAAATTATGTCATCATTTCCTCTGTCAAAGGTTTTACCGCCAATTCAATAGCCTATCATTATAGAATATGCATAAAATGCATCCTCCAATTGCAACGTCTGCCTATGCCCACCGTCGGAAATTTACATACACTTAGGATAGAGTCATTTTCAACCACTCCACACATTTATTGTTAACAAACTATAGTTTTGGCAAGTTGGTTAGGACATCTACTTTGTGCATGACACAAGTAATTTTTCCAACAATTGTTTTCAGACAGATTATTTCACTTATAATTCACTGTATCACAATTCCAGTGGGTCAGAAGTTTACATACACTAAGTTGACTGTGCCTTTAAACAGCTTGGAAAATTCCAGAAAATGTCATGGCGTTAGAAGCTTCTGATAGGCTAATTGACATCATTTGAGTCAATTGGAGGTGTACCTGTGGATGTATTTCAAGGCCTACCTTCAAACTCAGTGCCTCTTTGCTTGAGATAATGGGAAAATCAAAATAAATCAGCCAAGACCTCAGAAAAACAATTGTAGACCTCCTCAAGTCTGGTTCATCCTTGGGAGCAACTATCAAACGCTTGAAGGTACCACGTCCATCTGTACAAACAATAGCACGCAAGTATAAACACCATGGGACCATGCAGCCGTCATACCGCTTGGGAAGGAGACGCGTTCTGTCTCCTAGAGATGAACATACTTTGGTGCGAAAAGTGCAAAGTATCTATATCCACAGTAAAACGAGTCCTATATCAACATAACCTGAAAGGCCTCTCAGGAAGGAAGAAGCCACTGCTCCAAAACTGTCATAAAAAAGCCAGACTACGGTTTGCAACTGCACATGGGGACAAAGATCGTCCTTTTTGGAGAACTGTCCACTGGTCTGATGAAACAAAAATAGAACTGTTTGGCCATAATGACCATCGTTATGTTTGGAGGAAAAAGGGGGATGCTTGCAAGCCGAAGAACACCATCCCAACCGTGAAGCACGGGGGTGGCAGCATCATGCTGTGGGGGTGCTTTGCTGCAGGAGGGACTGGTGCACTTCACAAAATAGATGGCATCATGAGGAAGGACAATTATGTGGATATATTGAAGCAACATCTCAAGACATCAGTCAGGAAGTTAAAGCTTGGTCGCAAATGGGTCTTCCAAATGGACAATGACCCCAAGCATACTTCCAAAGTTGTGGCAAAATGGCTTAAGGACAACAAAGTCAAGGTATTGGAGTGGCCATCACCAATCCCTGACCTCAATCCTATAAAAAATCTATGGGCAGTACTGAAAAAGCGTGTGCGAGCAAGGAGGCCTACAAACCTGACTCAGTTGCACCCAGCTCTGTCAGGAGGAATGGGCCAAAATTAACACAACTTATTGTGGGAAGCTTGTGGAAGGCTACCCGAAACCTTTGACCCAAGTTAAACAATTTAAAGGCAATGCTACCAAATACTAATTGAGTGTATGTAAACTTCTGACCCACTGGGAATGTGATGAAATAAATAAAAGCTGAAATAAATAATTATCTCTACTATTATTCTGACATTTCACATTCTTAAAATAAAGTGGTGATCCTAACTGACCTAAGACAGGGAATTTTAAACTGAGTTTAAATGTATTTGGCTAAGGTGTATGTAAACTTCCGACTTCAACTGTATATGGTCTAAAGAAAATTCTTAATACCCTCAAATTAGGCTTGGCTACCTAATTTCAAAATAGGCTATCATCACTGTCATTTGTGAATGATAACTCTTCATGTTTAACCAATGAAACGTCCAAACTGCATCTCCATGCCAATCATTTGATTGATCTCATTCAGTTTCACGGGAATATGCATTTATATTTTCTTGAATTACTGTTTTGTGAGCAAATTAGAGCAGATGGTGTTAACAGATTATTAGCCTTTCTTGTATTTTATTTCAATCAAAGCATAATCCTTCCTAGTGGCACAATCGGTTGAGTTTTGGCGCATGAAAAAACTATTCAGCTTCAGCTAACCATCCTAAAATCTCATTAGAAATGAGGAGGTGTTTTTGGTTTAATAGTAACATTATAGGCCTACTATGGTATTATATTCGGTTCTATTATGTAAAATGCAAATGAATCATTGATTCAGCTTTACTAAACGAGCACAATTGTGAGAAGCAACAATCTTCTATTTTTATTAATAAGTGATAATTAGGCATATTCATTTTCATTATTTTAGCAGACGCTCTTATCTAGAGCGACTTACAGTTAGTAACATTATTTTTTATATTTTTTCATACTGGCCCCCCGTGGGAATCGAACCCACAACCCTGGCGGTGCAAACGCCATGCTCTACCAACTGGGCTACATCCCTGCCGGCCATTCCCTCCCCTGTCCTGGACGACGCTGGGCCAATTGTACGCCACCCCATGGGTCTCCCAGTCGCGGCCGGCTATGACAGAGCCTGGATTCGAACCAGGATCTCTAGTGGCACAGCTAGCACTGCAATGCAGTGTCTTAGTCCACTCATTCATATGCAACAGATCTTGATGAAATGTCATTTTAAGCGATTGGATCGCCCTTCGTGGTGCTGAAAGGACAGCGCCAGGATCCCGCAATGATGTTAAAGAAGTTGAACCAACTTGTGGTGCTGAAGGATAGCTCTGCCATTCAGCCAGATCAGGAACAAACAACAATCATTTGCAGTAGGCCTATAGCCTAATAGGCCTATGACTACGTGGTATAGCTATTTGTAGGCTATAGCCTAATGTACAGTAAATACAAATACATACAGTATAGCTTAATATCATTGCACTGTTTGCGAGGAGAGCTTTATTGTGAGTAGGCATTGTGTAGCTTACACGCTGTATCATAAATCAACTTTGATTTGATTAGCTTGAACACATGGTTACTATATACCCTTTTACAAAATAAAATAAAACCGAGAGGTGAACTATCAATTCATAGAATTTATTTGTAGAGATTAAAAATGTATCAAATCAATTGACCAAGTAGTGAACATAAATTTACTAAACGAAAAAAAAAAACAAAAAAAAAAAAACATTTGTTTTAAAACCGCCATAAAACCAAGCTTTTGGTGTGGTGTATTCATGCATCTCAATGAACTATAACCTAAATGCATTATTACGTCCAACTTGACCCAATTCATATTTCCAATTGCCCACCCTGACATACCAAGCTAGAACGGGGCCTGCTAGAACGACCGCGAAGCCGCCATATAAATAGAAAGAATAAGATGAAGCTCCAGTAATATGGATAGCCTAACTATTGAACGTTTTGGACTAGAGACATGCTTTTCTATATTGTAATGGACACTGTGCAACCTTTGGTAGGCTGCTGGCAGGCTGCATTACAGCAATGCCAAGTCAGCCCGTGCTCATGCCATGGTTCTCACAGCTAGGGGAAGTGAAATGATAGGCTACAATGACTTTGCTCGTGATGCACACCGCAAATGATATGTAACAACACCCTGAGCGCATCGGAAATTAAACGAAACACCAATACAAATGTAACAACAGTGCAAAATAGCTAAACAAGTTTGTGGAATTCTCTTTCGCGGGTGCCTTTTCATAAGTATGTAAAGTACTTAAGTAAAAATACTTTAATATAGTACTTAAGTAGTGGGGTATCTGTACTATACTTTACTATTTATATTTTTGACAACTTTTACTTCACTACCTTCCTAAAGAAAATAATGTACTTTTTACTCCTGACTCCCAAAAGTACTTGTTACATTTTGAATGCTTAGCAGGACAGGAAAATTGTCAAATTCATGCACTTATCAAGAGAACATCCCTGGTCATCCCTAATGCCTCTGATCTGGCAGACTCACTAAACACAAATGCTTCGTTTATAAATGATGTCTGAGTGTTGGAGTGTGCCCCTGGCTATCTGTAAATAAAAAAAAATTAAAAAAATGGTGCCATCTGGTTTGCTTAATATAAGGAATTTGAAATGATTTGTACGTTTGCTTTTAATACTCAAGTATATTTTAGCAATTACATTTACTTTTGATATTTAAGTATATTTAAAACCAAATATGTTTACTCAAGTAGTATTTTACTGGGTGTCCTTCAATTTTACTTGAGTAATTTTATAATAATAATATGCCATTTAGCAGACACTTTTATCCAAAGCGACTTACAGTCATGCGTGCATACATTTTTTTGTGTGTATGGGTGGTCCCGGGGATCGAACCCACTACCTTGGCGTTACAAGCGCCGTGCTCTACCAGCTGAGCTACAGAGGACCACAATTTTCTATTAAGGTATCTTTACTTTTACTCAAGTTTGACAATTGGGTACTTTTTCCACCACTGCTTTTCATTATAGGATAGACACTTGTGATTTCTAACTGCACTAAACAAAGCAGTGGAGCATGGTCAAAACCATTCATCTTTGGGTGACGGGGGGAGCGGGGTTCCAAAATGCAATCATATCACACGCAATTTTACCATTTATAAAATTGTCATATACCTGTATATTTTCTTTATACAGACTAGCTAAAAAAACGTGAAACTTCAAAATTATCCAATGGATTGTGTAGAATTGCAGGAAATGTACTTTAAAAACTAAAATGTTTCTCTCCGCCGTGAAGAGAGGGGCCACTAAAATGTTTTGCCGCGAGGTGGGGGGGCCCCCTAACCAAATCTCGCTTGGGGCCTCCAAAAGGCTAGAGTCAACCCTTTGTGAATCAATAGTGAAAGGGCAAACTTGCAATGTATTCTAGGCTTAAAAGTCCTTTGAAGTCTTACATTTCCACCTCAAAATCTCTGACCTGAATCTCAGCATAAAACATGATTATAAATAATACAACATAGGCTAAGTTGATTTATAGAACAAGCACATACATAGCAAGCAACAATAGATGCGAATTGTTAATTGTCCAATGATTTATTCATTCTTAAACACATTTTTTAAGGAGTGGGGCAGAACATATAATGAAACAATTGATTTAAAAAAACTGATTTTCCCCAACAAAAAACACATCTACCCCCTACAAATGTTTTAATTTATAATAATCCACATAATTCACATGAGACACGCTACAGCCTGCACATAGCCTACATAGGCTACTTAAACTGGCACCCAGTGGACCAGAAGTCTAATGTACAATGTAGGTACGGTACTGCATTGCATACAAACATCGCTTCCAGCTGTCCCCTGGCAACGATTCTAAATATTTCTTTAGATATTCAAGTCCTCATGCTGCAGGATTATTTTCCTCCTGCGTTGAAACAGGTCAAATTAAGATCCGACATCTGTACTTGGCTGCCTGTCGCCTCCCAATAATGGGTGCGCTCAACGAGCTCTGAAGCAATAGCCAATTAAATGCCTTGAAGGGGATGCCTCGAGGCCTTGCATGAAAGGCTTCAGGTGTGAAATGCTTGTTTTTTGAGAGTGCTGCAAATGTTGGCTGCTTTCAAGTTTGCCATTGCCCTGCTGGCGTCCCCTTGCAGTCCACCCCCTGCAGCCCTTCTCATGAGGAGGAGGGATGGAGGCTAGGGGTGATGGGCAAGAGAAGTCCACTTAAGTGCAATTTTCTATTCAGTGTTCAAAACCTGTGCACTCTCGTTTTTTTTCAATGGTGTCTATAAGAGCGAAGCAAAGTTTCAGATGACGCAGACAATAGCTTTTTGGCACACAACGGATAGATGAGAAGCAGAAGGGCAGACAGAGGGAAATATGGATGAGACAGAGGGTCTGTGTCTGAGTGTGAATGTGTATGGTGTTAGGGGGGAGTGAGTGGGTTGGTGGGTGGTTGGGGGGCAGGCTAAAAAGGGGATGGATTGTTTGCTAATTGTGGCCATTTCTGACCAGAACATGGCAAGTTCAAGGACTACTTTAAAGCTATATAAAATGAAAAAAGGATTATCTCAATTAAATTCTAAGGGAGGCTTTCACATGAAGCATTTTGTTTTCAATCCCACTAAAGGGGTAAAGAAAGGAGAGATGATCAGATGTATTTTTCAGCTCTAACAATAAGGTGGTTTGTTTGGGCTGCCTCTTATAGTTATTCCATTATCAAACCTCATTGGTTCTCTGACCATTATCAGATTTTAGTCTTATTATTAAAACACAGAAATACCCAGAATTGCCCATATCTCGCGCCACATCTGCTAAATATATCCCGTTCAATGTAAGTGTATTGTATAACAGCAGAATTGTATATATTCTGTATATTTCTCTCCACACAAAATTTGAGGAACAGACTGAGATCAGGGAGGATGAACATTAAAAGCGGCCCACGGGGTCGGAGAAAGGGAATAAACGAGTGGATATTAATCTTATTAGGATCATATATCACCACTGTGTCAGGTGAGAAGACAAACTAATGGCCGCCTGTTTATCTGAGCTAAGCTGTGTGGTTTATCTAGCAATAGCTCATGGCACAAATTGCCACTAATAAATTGGTTAAGTCTGAGGACGGCGATGGTAATGAAGTTAAGGGAGTGGGCTCCAGCCTGTGTTCTTACCACTACCCCCAGACATCCCTCTTTAATCTGTCCAGATTCGGAGAGCCCCTTCGATAAGATGAAGAGGGAAAAAATCAAAATAAATGGAGTCCATTAAAAGCAGCAATGCATCAACTGCTTGATAAAGTGATTAATAAACAGGCTGCGATAGTGATTGATTAAAGCATTTAATCAAACTGTTAAACAGGTGCTATTGGCACTGGTGCACAGACTCTTTATGTGGCTTCAAGGTGTAAAGTGGTCCTCATTTTAGAGCTGTTTGTCTGTCTTTCTCTTTAAATGTATGTCTTTTAGCATTAGCTTACACAAAATATACTGCATACGTAAACCCAAAAAGATGGGATTTTTAAAATGCATGATTTTTACAAAGTCTGGCATGTATAGTTCGTCGCAGTGGCTTTGTACTGTCATTTAAATAAGTGTTCCTCATAATTGACCCTAAATAGTAGTAAATATAAATAATATAAATAATTAGTCATTTAGCAGACGCTCTTATCCAGAGCGACTTACAGGAGCAATTAGGGTTAAGTGCCTTGCTCAAGGGCACATCGACAGATTTTTCACCTAGTCGGTTCGGGGATTAGAACCAGCGACCTTTCGGTTACTGGCACAACGCTCTTAACCACTAAGCTACCTTCCCCAGCAACCCTTGCATAACTAGACTTCTAAACCTTTGCCACTCAATGATCCAATCACATGGCATTTATGGGGAAGTAGGTAAGTAGGCACTGAAAGGCTAACAACAACATTTGTAGGACTTAAATGTCATTCAGGCTCACTAATGCAATGACAAATACATAGTGCAGATTGATTGATGTGCTGAGCTGGCTAAAGTTCAGCCTTCATGTATAGTACATTAAGCTTGAGATTTTATGGATGTTCTAATTATCATCTATGAATGACCCCTCACACTATGAGTGGAAGGGCATATCAGATTTAATGTACTTTGCTTTTCAGAGGCCTTGCATAAAAACCTGGCATTGGCACACACTGACAAATTATATTGTTTTTGACAAATTGTAGTGGGAATGAGGGTTATGAATTGTAGGAATGAAATACAAAAGTATTAATTATTTCCAGATTGTATGCCTTCCAAGGAATTGATTGTAGATAAATAATAAGAAATCAAGATTATGTCCTTCAAGAAATTAACCATAGCAACAAATATGGGCAGTGCAGGTGGTCAGAAGATAAATCTGTCCTTGGAGCTATTTTCTGTGTATGGAATGATCACTTCACACTTACTGTATGAATACACATGAATTGCACCCCAAAGGGGAAAAAATACAGTATATTAATTGAATTATAAGAACACTTATATCAGCAGCCCTCATGTAGTCTGCATGGCTCTCGCTACAACCCATTGGTTCTTTATAGACCTCACACCTGCGTGAGTGCTGTTGGACCCCTATGACTTGGCCAGGGCTGGTCCAATAATGTCTGTTGATGAGGATTTGAGCATAGACAACACAGGTAGTAGCAGGCCTGGCAGCAGCTCTGAGAATCTGTGGTAACAGTGCATCTCAGGGCCTCTCCCTGAACTCTTCTTGGTGACAGACAGGCCTTCACCCAACAATGTGACTGGAGCCAGAAAAGTGCCAGTTCTGCAAAACGGCATGCTGGATTTCTGATGTGGGCTAATTTCACTGACAGCCACGCCAAAGCCACCATCTGCAAACCCGCATTCCCATTTGTGCGTCTGTGCCAGATAACAGTTCAGTCTGCCAGGAGTGAAATGGTGGTAGGTAAGTCAACCTCAAGTGTTTCAGACTGAGGCTGTAGCCACAGCAATACACATTCAGCACATGCAAGCAAACACACATGTAATTGTTGCGGCCAAATGGCCAATACCAAGTCAAATTGTATTTTTAGAAGGCTCGTCCTGGATTTGAACCCGGAACCTATCACAATTGGCATTGTACGATTCAGAAAAAGTTAAAACATATACATTTTCTTTCTTGGTAGTCCTTAATTGGTGTTTTTTCTTTGTTATTAAAACCAGATGCTACATGGTGCTCTTTTTGCTATTGAAGATGCCTGATATAGCGTCTGCCAATTAATCTGAAGTCTTCAACAAATGAATGAAAGTCATATGAACGAAGAGAAATTACTTGTTAATTATGCAAATAGAGTGCTGTGGGAAGCTAGTAGGTTGCGGGAACTCTGTCATTTGAAAGGGTATGGTGGAGTGTGATAGTGTTGCAGTCTGGCAAGGTTCTCTTGATGTAATGACAGGTCAATTTGACTGGCTTTGTCCTCTGGACCCACTTCTCCTCTCTGGGCCTGGTGTGGTTTTCCCCCCTTCTCCCCCTGTTACAGGACTTTGATTTCTCCTTTGTTCTATTGGCTCCTCTCCTGACACCTCCCAAGAATAAGAGATGCCACACAACCATGACCCTTTCACACCCCGGAGATGACCTTTGGCTTCTCCACGCATGACCTCTGACCTGGGAGCTGACAGCTTGATTAATTGCGGAATGTTATGATTTATGACTATCTTCTCAGCATGATTAACAAGGCAACAGGTGGCACAGTCAAACAGCTATGGAGAAACATTTCTGAGAAAGAGGGAAACAATGTGAATGATTGTATTGGGGAGCTAGGTTTTGTCCAAAATGTCTCCTACCTTGGCTCAACCATACATCATCTTGATTTTTTTGCATGGCAATGCAGTCTGGATATCGCTTTTAGGACATGTTGAAAGGTTTCCTCTAAGGTTCTCTATAGAGAAATGCATACATAGGATTCACATACATTAATCTTCTTCCTCAGCGGTCCCTTCTACTTAGTCAACAGAATGTTACATTCAATAGTGCTGAACCTATATCTGGAATTCACATCGATAATGTTTAATATTTTGTAATTGGATGTTTGAATATTGATAATGGTATTAACATAATAATTGATAATTTGGGTATTAACCTGTTTTGTTTATGATTGTGTTTTGTTTAGATCCAGGCCCCAAAAATGGTGAAGTTGAAAACGCTTGGCTAAAGCTAGAATCCTTGATTGAAATAATAACAAAGCATCCTCCCTGCCCATTTCACTAAAAGGCTGAGGGATGGGGCTGGATAAATGTAACCACTCTCAAATTCATAGACAGAGCTATGGATGCAGGGACTGACCATCCATGATATCAAATGTATAGTTTAACCATGTTTTGAGGCTATACATTTTTTATTTTTTTTACATTTACGTTGTTTACAAACATTGGAGTAAAACAAGCTTATATTTTGGGTTCTGATGGGGTACGACAGTTGAACTAAGCTCATGAGACATTTATAAGTTATATTCTTCAAGAATCAATGGGTATATATCATTAATTTATGAGTCTAAAAATATATGTAGCAACTAAGGATTCTAGCTTTGAGCAAAAACACAGCGCTCCTTCGCTATCATTGTGGTGGACAATGTGTCAGTGCATGTCTCTGAGCAGGGATGAATGGCTCTCAGAGAGCAACCTGAGAGGAAACATTGTAACCAATGACACCGGGCCACATCAAAGTGTCCACACAAAGCTTTGGACCTGCTTGTTAACTCACCTGACAGCTTCCAAGATAAGTCTGGCTTTTATGCAGGACACTTCCTAGAGCAACAGGAGTACAGGTCCCACTCAGCTGACAGAGGGATACAGGTGTTGAAGAGGTCATCCAAGACCATCTCACTGGCCAGTCCAGCACAGAGACTAGCTCTAGACCTCAAGAGGAGCGGTCCCACGGAACAGTGTCACCAGACTGACTGTCCACAATGAAAGCACACAAGGAGATGTGAAGTGGCCTCTCCTTTGACATGGATTGGCTGTGACCTCAACTTCAGCCTGTGACAGCTGATGGATGATTGGTGGTGCCATTTCAGCAGTGTCAGTACAAAGGCAGTCACCTTAAAGAAAATGGCATATTGACCCGCGGTGACCTGACTTGCGTGGACTCGACTAGTGATTATAGAAAATATTAATGACAACAACTACAGGTTGCATCCGTCATCATTCTGGCTCATGATAATTGCTTTCAAAGTCCCTTGACTGTAGATTTTTCATGACCCAAAGTGTCGGTTCTAAAAACAGCTCATAATTTCATTGTCATAGCCTGGCTTTCATTTACCTTTCTACAATATTACTAATAGAACAAAACTTAGGTTAAAACCATCATTGAGAGTAAATATTGTGTGACAACTAGCTCATTCATCACAACAAGCCGCTGTTCAGTGCCAGAGAATTACATTTGATGAGCTTGTTTTATGATTCTAGCTATTTATTGATATAAGTATGCATGTAAAACAGCTGTTTGGCATCCTCCTCTATTCCTGACAGGTAATGGTGACAGAGACATCAAAGCAAGCTGTTAACGATGAATCCCCATCAATGAGCAATGAATTAACTGCGAGTCAGCAGAGGTTAATTTTGGTCCGAGACCTTTCGATCTGGAGGATCTGACCCCTGTAGCAGCGGCCAGTGCACTTGGCCAGAGCTGAGGTGACACAGGCAGTGACCTGTGACATGGCCAGTGACAGCAGAGTAAACTGTGCCCTGCTCCCCTGCCACTCGTCTCCTACAGAGCTCATAGGGCTTCCAGCTGAGGAGGCTAGGTTAACCACTAGATCCAGAGCTGGGAGTTTTACCAGCCCCATGATCACCAGCAGCACAGCCCCTCTGAGTAGAGGAGGCTGAACAACCACCCACCCACCCAGCCAACCAACCGCCCCTGCTGCCACAGAGAGACAGTGCTGCCCACCGCTGGTTCCCCCATATGTTTGGGCTGCACACAAGGTGGTTTCTCGGATACTGTGGTTGCTAATTATACATTTAATTTGCATTTTAATTAGAATGGTGGAAAATTAAAGCCTGCCAGCTGGAGAATTTCAAAACGCTGTCTCGCTCTCCTCTCACAACCCTTTCTCCTCTTGTATTTGAGAATGTGCAGAACTCTTGTATTTGAGAATGTGCAGAACTCTGTCCCTTTTTTATTTATATGAGCACCAGACTTCCAGGACTTGGTGTCCTTTTTATTCATGAAAATGTGCTAACCTGGTTTCAATAGTAGCCCCTCCCATTAATCAAAGAGTCTTTCATTTTGTTTTGCATGATCCCCCTTGTTACAATTACATAACCTACTGAGGTTGCTTAGATGGCACATTTATACTATTGTTGTTAGCAAGTTTCTGAAACACTGTGTACTTGTATATTGGTATTTTTTGCCAGTTTCTGTTTCTGTACCTTTGTTTACAATTGGGTCTCAACTTCATTCGTAATTTCTATTCAATTACACAATACACTTGGTTTTTTAACTTGAACTAATGTTTACATACATACAGTAGCTATCAAATGGAGCTATTTCCTGACAGGATAGCGATTGGATTTAGTATCTCTCAAGTGAATAACCTGACTGGTTAGTGTGCATCGCCACGTTGTTCTGGTGCAAGTTTGTGCTGTTCTTACACATTGTTATCGTGGGTGAATTGAAAGAAAATAAAGATTATTGTCTCATTTGGCAGAGATTCTGAAGTGAGAGATCTGCATGTGTGGGCTGGTAATATAATTCAGGTTTGGCCATTATTTTTCAATCTCCTTAATTTATCCTGTTCCCTGTGTTGTTCCTCCACGGTCATTCTCATTCCCCCCCTCGCCTCCCACGGGTGTCCTTGCTCAATAATTGTCATTAATTGATTGACAGCTCTGATAGACCCAACTAACCCCAGTCCTGGTCTCATGTCTATGTTTTAAATGCGAGCTTGTACATCCAATGACCTTGTCAGCTTGTCACCAAATCGGAATACTGCGATGAATGAACCATATCCTGGGTATATTCTACCTTAGTGAAGCACAGCCTCATTAAGGAACCACTTTAATCTGTCGTTGATGCTTTTGTATTGCATTTTGCATTTTCAAAGCTGGCTTGAAGTTCTGCAAAAACTTTCATTGTATGCTTTCTTGAATTATAGTAATCTGTATTGACAGTATGGTGACAGCTGGTTTCAAGGTCCGTTTTATAACTCCACTTGAAAATCTCCTTGGCAGCTTTGTACATTATGATGAAATGGAATGTGAAGTTCTCATTGATATAGTTTCACCCAGTTGTGCAGTACAGTAGTCAATTCAGCAACCTTTACTCGTCTTTGCACAAATCTCCTTCTGTCTCACTTTTTCTGTGTGTTTAAGTAGTAGGTGAACAGATATGGGGACTGGAAACTTTTAACAAGCTTTGAAGAACATTCTAAACAGCATCACATTTAAGGATTTACAGATTTGCTTTCATTTAAGCTTAATATTGACGAGAGCCATTGAGACCTTGCCAGTTGTATGCCATCTCTGAGAGCAGGCACAGCAGGGCTTTCCATTTCAGATGAAACTGTCATTGCGCTGAATTCATTGTGATGTGAAATTATGCAAATAACTATTTAGCTGTGCTTTAAACAAGACAAATCACCCCCTTCTCTGTGAAAGTAAAACCTCCAAAAATGCAAATGCATTTGAAAATAATAATTTTTCCAAGAGCAGTTAGGTGAGAAATATCACATAGTGTACAGACATAAATTGGATCCGTGTTCTTTTGCTTGGATTGTACAATGTCTGGCTTTACTTTGCGATAGCAGTACCAATTGGCAATTTGAACAAATAAACTAAATTAATTAAAAGTTTGTGAAAATAAGCAACTTCCTGAGTAGACAAGATTTGTAGTTTGTATTGACGGCTGGACCACTGTTACAACCTCTACTTTCCATTGTAGTAGACACGTTCCACTCATGTATGCGTTGAGCCCATATAATGTACTGACATTCTTCCAGGGTGTTTTGGTTTGGGAGCTTGCCAGGCCCGGTTTTGCACCTCCTTGCAGGCACAGTTTGAGTTGGTGTGAATAACATTGAGACATACATACACGCCCTCATTAACATTAATTCAGGGAAGCAAAGCAGCACACCCTCACTGCTCTGAGGGTGGCATTGGTCAAGACCCAGATACACCTGGAAAAACTCTTGGTCCTAGTTCATCATAGTCATCATGTTTACTTTTCATCCCAACTCAAGTATGTCTGTCCTGTCAAATCTATAAGGGGTTGTGTTAATATGACATGTAAAAAAAACTGCTTTTATTGAAGCGGTGCGTTTGACACCTCCTCCACAGGTGGATTTCATCACAATAGGTAGTAGAAGTGGTAGAAACGTGGTAATTAAGCTCTAATGCTGTCAAGGTTGTATCCAATTGTATGGACTACTGTCAAAACAAGAAATGTAGGAGTAACTTAACAACCTTGAAATCTTCCTTTGAAAGACCATATACATAACGTTTAACAACTGAGGAATAAACAATCTAAAGAGTTATTGTCAATGATCACATTAAGATAAAAAATTGATGGCAACAATCCTTTGTGATATCTATAAGGGCCTCTGATGCGCTGGCATGAAACAGGCATTCACTAGAAGCCATGGATCAACCAGCCAATGCCTGGAGCAACAGTAACTGTGTGAAAAGGCTTGCCAAGAGCAAGGCACACTTTATTCAGATCTGCGTGTTGACCGCTGTGTCTGTCACTCTACATCTCTGTCTCCTGAGTTAAGACACATCCATTCTGTTACATGATCTCTAACACCACTGCTCAGCTTTCTCCAATCTGTTCATTTCAAGGTAATACCACTACTAACACTATACTACAGGCAAACACAAGGCAGCAATAAAGATCATATTCAGGAATGTTTTTTTTATTATTACTTTGAAATATGATTTACTGGCATGGTGGTCAATGAGACAACAATGTGGTTAATTGTAAGACTCCTTGTGGTTATAAAAACATAATTCAGTGAGTCATTCTACAGTATATAGCTAGGATGCTAGGGGTGAGTACTGTAGAGTAGTAAATTGTCAAGTAGTCACTGATACTGACAGTTAATTTGTGTACCATTCTGCTGACCTTATATAGCAATCAGTGGAATACCAGGGACAAGGTCTTGAGACTAAACAAAAGGAAGATCACTGGTCGAACAACGACCAAAGTCTGAATGTCTATTTTTCTTTCCAGCAGTTTTTGTTAGGCTTTTACAAATCCAGTGAATGTATTCCTTTAGTTGAGAGAATCTTGTCATGGTGGTTGGCAACTAATGAAGATCCCTTTTAAGTTTATCTTTGTCAATTGTCAAATATTTGAGTATGAAGTGGTGTGATGAGGTGCATAGACAGATATTTGAAGGGATTTTAACTCATTTGAGCAATTACATGCTTAACTGGCCCAAGATAATCTGTCATCCAAAGCTTTCTGTCGCTGCCTCTCTCCCTATCCTCCTCTTTCCATCTCCCTCTGTGGAAAAAGAGAAGCTTAGAATAGCAGGATTTAAAGCACAAAAGCTTACACTGAATAGAACGAAGGCCCCAGAGAAATTAATTGCTTCTAACAAACAGCATGACTGCTCACAAGTTTTGTTTGCCACTCAGTTACCCACCCAAGATGGAGGGCGGAGTGAGGTAAGGTCTGGCAGGGGGGATACAGGGTGGAGTCCTGGCAATATGTTTTAGACATTCTTGATCAAAAGTGTCATCACAACATGCTAAGAGGCCATGGCCATGAGTTATCTGGACAAACCCCCATAGACTTAGCCCAAATTAGTGCGAAGATAGTTAGTTGAACACATAGTAGATACATCTGGTGAAATATATTGTGCATGGAAATAAACTAATACAATTAAATAATTCAGTCATATACGCAGTTAATCTGGAGCACTTTTCTGATCCACAAGTGGCCTGGGTCTCTCATCAATTAACGATAAAAATAAAGTGCCACGTTAGCTGTGAAGGGTTCTGGGAAGCTCATAAACTAACAATGGCTTATACAAAATCACATAAGCCGCAAAGCTTACAGGAAATTCACCCAAAGTTGAGATCAGATTTAATGTTGAGCTGCTGTATTCCCATAACCTGAGTGTACAAAATATGAAGGATACCTGCTCTTTCCATGACATAGAATGACCAGGTGAATCCAGGTGGAAGCTACCGTCCCTTTTTGATGTCACTTGTTAAATCCACTTCAATCAGTGTAAATGAAGGGTGAGACAGGTTAAAGAATGATTTTTAAGCCTTGAGACAATTGAGATATGGATTGTGAATGTGTGCCATTCAGAAGGTGAATGGGCAAGACAAAAGATTTAAGTGCTTTTGAACGGGGTATGGTAGTAGGTGCCAGGCGCACCGGTTTAAGTGTGTCAAGAACTGCAAGACTGCTGGGTTTTTCACGCAACTCAATATTAGGAAGGTGTTCTTAATGTTTTGTACACTCAGTGTATGTAACTAAACACATGTAGTCAAGAGCAGCTGATTTGTATGCCTCACACAGGCTGTCACTCTGACCCTCATCCGGAATAGGCCTACATTATATTCCAATTAGAGTGACCAGGAAAGGACTTTTTGGCAGGGATTCAGAAAAATGGCTTTTTGACCATAAATAACCATTGACCATTAATCTGTAGTTTTACAAATTATAGTAAAGATTACTGTGTCTTACAATTGTATATATACAGTGTATTCGGAAAGTATTCAGACCCCTTCTCTTTTTCCACATTTTGTTACGTTACAGCCTTATTCTAAAATGGATTAAATAAAAAAATGTCCTCAACAATCTACACACAATACCCCATAATGACGAAGCGAAAACAGGTTTTTAGAAATGTTTGCAAATGTATAAAAAATTAAAAACAGAAATGTGTTATTGACATCAGTATTTAGACCCTTTACTATGAGACTCGAAATTGAGCTCAGGTGCATCCTGTTTTTATGTTTCATCCTTGAGATGTTTCTACAACTTGAATGGAGTCCACCTGTGTAAATTCAATTGATTGGACATTATTTGGAAAGGCACACACCTGTCTATATAAGTTCCCACAGTTGACATTGCATGTCAGAGCAAAAATCAAGCCATGAGGTCGAAGGAATTGTCTGCAGAGCTCTGAGACAGGATTATGTCGAGGCACAGATCTGGAGAAGGGCACCCAAACATTTCTGCAGCATTGAAGGTCCCCAAGAACACCCAACGCTTGGAGTTTGCAAAAGGCACCTAAAGAACTCAGACCATGAGAAACAAGATTTTCTGGTCAGATGAAACTAAGATTGAACTCTTTGGCCTGAATAACAAGCGTCATGTCTGGAATAAACCTGGCACCATCCCTACGGTGAAGTATGGTAGTGGCAGCATCATGCTGTGGGGATGGTTTTCAGCGGCAGGGACCAGGAGACTAGTCAGGATCGAGGGAAAGATGAACGGAGCAAAGTACAGAGAGATCCTTGATGAAAACCTGCTCCAGAGTGCTCAGGACCTCAGACTGGGACAATGGTTCACCTTCCTACAGGACAACGGCCCTAAGCACACAGCCAAGACAACGCAGGAGTGGCTTAGGGACAAGTCTCTGAATGTCCTTGAGTGGCCCAGCCGGAGCCCGGACTTGGACCCGATAGAACATCTCTGGAGAGACCTGAAAATAGCTGTGCAGCGACGCTCCCCATCCAACCTGACAGAACTTGAGAGGATCTGCAGAGAATAATGGGAGAAACTCCCCAAATACAGGTGTGCCAAGCTTGTAGCGCCATACCCAAGAAGACTCGAGGCTGTAAT